>NW_022143780.1:0-9936 GCF_007565055.1 Rhinopithecus roxellana
CAGCCTCGACTTCTCCAGGCTCGGGGGATCCTTCTGCCTTGACCTCCCAAGTAGTTACAGGCACATGCCACCATACCTGGGTCATTTTTTATTTTTTATTTTTTGTATAGGCAGGTTTTGCCATGTATAGCATTTTTGTGTAGGCAGGTTTTTGCCATGTTGCCCAGGCTGGTCTCAGACTTCTAGACTCAAACCATCCACCTCAGCCTCCAACAGTGCTGGCATTACAGGCGTGAGCCAATGCACCCAGCTCAGGTGTGAAGCTTCTTTTGCGGGTGATAAAATGTTCTAAAGTTGATTGTGATGACAGCTCTGTAACTTTTGTGAATTATACTAAAAGACCAATGAAATGTATACTTTATATTTGTGAATTGTATGTGAATTATATCTTTGTTTTAAAAAGTCCTCTGTGTAGGGAAGAATGCCTGTGTTTTTAGTGGGAAGTGAATCAAGCAGGGAAGCAAGACTTCCTCAATCTCAGTACCACTGGATTCATATTTCAAGAAGTCTCACAAATTAGCCGGGCATGGCGGCACGCACCTGTAGTCCCAGCTACTCCGGAAGCTGAGGTAATGAGGAAAGAAAAAGACCCCCTCACATTGTTCTATGTTGTTTTATACTCAGTACCTGTTTTAAGAAAAAAAACAAGGAAGTAAAACCAAAGACAGGCAGCCCGGCGCCAGGCCCAAAACCAGGCCTGGGTCTGCCTGGCCTAAACCCAGTAGTTAAAAATCAACTTATAGCTTAGAAACCGATGTTTTTCACAGATTTCAGACATTGTGTAGAAGAACACTGTGAAACTCCTGCCCTATTCTGTTTCTATCAGTGCATTAAACCGCTGCCACGTATCCCCTAGATTGCTCAATCAATCACAACCCTTTCATGTGAAATCTTTAGTGTTGTGAGCCCTTAAAAGGGACAGAAATTGTGCACTCGGGGAGCTCGGATTTTGAGACGGTAGCTTGCCGATGCTCCCAGCTGAATAAAGCCCTTCCTTCTACAACTTGGTGTCTGAGAGGTTTTGTCTGTGGCCTGTCCTGCTGCAGTAAGAGAACTGCTTGAACCTGGGAGGCAGAAGTTGCAGTGAGCCGAGATTGTGCCATTGCACTCCAGCCTGGGAGATGGAGTGTAAGATTAGACTCCATTAAAAGAAACAACAAAAAAAAGAAGCCTCCCTCAGTCCAGTGTCCGCCTAAGGAAAATCTACCCCAAGCAGGCTTTGTACCCTATCTTTCCTATTATGCTTCATTTCATTTGGTAACTTTTGTAAATGTTTCTTTTATTTGAATTTCCTTTCAGATAGACTTTGAACAAGAGCAAAGAGAGATCACAAAAATATGCAGCAGATGTTTCCTCTGGAACAGGGAACTAGAGGTCAGGGACGGGAAGGCACATAAGATGCATCCTTTGTATATTTGAAATTTTTTTATTTTTATTTTTTGAGACGGAGTTTCGCTCATCGCCCAGCTAGAGTAAAGTGGTGCAATCTTGGCTCACTGCAACCTCCGCCTCCCAGGTTCAAACGATTCTCCTGCCTCATTTTTTTTTTTGCAAAAGTTAAGTTTGCAACCCAAAAGCTACCTTCAAGATATTGTAAAAACTGCATACCTCTTTTAGCAGCACAACCAGAGGGGTCATGATATCCTTAGTCACCATGTCATCACAAACTTCAAAACCTCCACAAGCACTGAGATTTTTACACAAGAAATTTAAAACATGTTTTACTTCCACATCACATGTCACAGAACACTTTTACCCTCTCACATTTCTATTTTTAGCCATATTTAAGGTTTCCCAGAGGAAATAGCTTATTGTTTCTGTCATATGATGCAGAACCAATCCAGAGATTTCCACCTGTTCTGATCCTTATTCTACAAGATATAAACAGATGACGCTATCATATAACAACTTAGTTCTGAGGTTTGAGACAGTATACAGGTACACGGCTACAAGAAGAGAAGAGGGGAGACTTTTCCCATGTGAATAAATCACATCATGTAAGAAGGGACCTTTTCTTGGAATCAAGAATACAAGGGCAAGGCTAGGTGCTGTAGCTCACATCTGTAATCCCAGCACTTTGGGAGGCCTAGGTGGGAGGATTACTTGAGCTCAGGAGTTCAAGACCAGCCTGGGCAACACAGGGAGACCCTGTTTCTAAAACAAGAAAAAAAAAAGAAAAAGTGAACTGCAAGGGCAGCAAGGTGGGGCTACTGAGAATGATGCCCCCTAAAGCAGCCCTGGGTAAATTTAATTGGAAAGACATGACTTCCGAGTACACAGCACTGTGCTAGTACCTAAGGATATCGAGATAGTCAGAAGATGCCCTCACAATCCGCCAGGATCCCCTAGCCTGTGTATGCTGTGGGAGGAAGGGAAGGGCTTTCCACATGCTGTTTCCTCCCTAGAGGAAGAAGAGCATCTATCTCCCCTCCAGCAACTGGTGAATGTCCATTCATCCCTCAGAGCTCACCTCAAGTACCACTCACTCAGAGTCTTCTTCCCTAAATCCTTTGCTTGTACCCTCCGGTAGCATCCTTTGTCACTACCATTCATTGTAATTATGCACTTATGTAACTGTTTGGTTAATGCTTGTCTCCCTCAATAACTTCAGGATTTCTTAAGGAGAGACGTTGCCTTGCTCATTACTCCATGCCCACAGCCTAGCTCAGTGTCTAGCACACAGGCACTTTATACATATTTGCTATATCAGTGAATGAAATATAAATAACAAGTAGAGACAGAGCCACAAGAACTACAAATACTAACTTCTACTCTTGCCCCCTCTGCAGTCCATTCTCTGCACAGCCAGCAGAGTGGTCTTCTCAAGAGGTGAGTTACAGCATGTCTCTTCCCTGCTTAGATTAAGTCCTCAGCCCTACACCATCGTACAGCTCATCCCTCTCTCCAGCATCACCTCCTGTAATTACCCACCCCTGCTCTTTTCAGCCACCTACCTGCCTGCTCTGCTCTTTACCCACATCAAGCCGCCTGCTGCTTTGCTTCTTTGCTGCTGCTCCCTTTGTGGGAAACGCTCTTCCCCCTATTTTCCCATGTCTCCTGGCTCTCTCACCCTGCAGATCTCCGTTCACAAGCCATCTAAAGAGCACTTCCTTTTTTTTTTTTTTTTGACACAGGGTCTTGCTCTATCACCCAGGCTGGAGTGGAGTGGTGTGATCATGGCTCACTGCAGCCTCGAACTCCTGGGCTCAAGCGATACTCCCACCCTAGCCTCCTGAGTAGCTGGGATTACGGGCACCCACCACCATGCCTGACTAATTGTTTAAAATTGTTCTAGAGACGGGGTCTTGTTGCTATGTTGCCCAGACTGGCCTTGGACTCCTGGCCTCCGGTGATCCTCCTTCCTTGGCCTCCCAAAGCAATGGGATTACAGGTGTGAGCCACCGCGCCCGGCCCAAGAGCACCCAATTCAAACTTCCCACCCCCAACTCATCATCATCTCATTTTCCCACAGCAATTCTCACTATGTAATATTATGTTTTACCTTTTTACTAGCTTCCTGTCTGTCTACTCATAAACATGACTTGTGCCAAAACAGGGGATCTTGGCTGTCAACAGATCTCGCTCAACAATCTTGGCTGCTCAAAATCCCCTGCATCTAGAAAGATTCCTGACACATGAATTGAAGAATTCATCCAAGCAAGGGACCCTAAGGAGGGCTTTTGGAGAGGGTAAAACGTGCGCAGGCGTGACGCTTGAGCAGGTGGACGCTGCAGGTGAAGCAGCCAGGTGGACAGATGAGATGCGTGTGGTTGGGGGATACTGGGGTTCTCTGGACACTGGCTTCAAATCTCTGCAAACGGGAGATCGGGCCAGGGCCTGGTGGCACACAGAAGGCGCTGGCTGACCGCTGCGACCGGCCGCAGCCCAGGCGCGGGGCAGGCTAGAAGTGGGCACCGCCCCGGACCCTTCCCGGCTCACCTCAGCGCGCCGGCTGCAGTCTCCCTGACGGCCAGGCTGGGGTCCAGCAGCAGCCGCGCACGGCGTCTCGGCGCGCCAGGCCCGGGAGAGCCGGCCGCTGCAGCACCAGCCGGGCCAGCCCCGCGCAGGCGCACTCGCGGACCTCGGCGCTCTGGTGCTGGAGCTGCAGAGGAGAGCGAGGAGGGTCAGAAGGAGAGCAGTGCGCACGCGCGCGGGGCAACCTCGTCTCGCCCTCCCGGCCCGGCGGAGCCCTCGCCTCACCTTTTCCAGCAGCTCCGCCGCTGGCCCGTCGTCCTCCTCGCCTTCGGTCCCATTCGCCGCCGCAGCCGCCTCGGCCTGACGGTCGCCCGTAGGGAAGAACTGAGGTCGCTTGAAGCGCTTCGTCCGGCTCTTACCCATGGCGACGTGCGCTGTGCTGACAGACCACCGAGAGAGGAGGGCAACAGCAGGCGGTGGAGGCTGCCGCGCCGGTGGAGGCTGCCGCGCCGGTGACAAGCAAGGTCCGTTGCTGCTCCTCAGCTGGGCCGGCTGATGGCTGGAGAACACATGGGGAAGCAGTGCGCAGACGCGCGGCGCCTCTTCTGCTGGGTCGGGGGAGGGGTTGGGGGGGTGGGGCTGGTGCGCGGAGTGCGCAGGCGTGGAAGAGGGCATAGGCGGGGCTAGCTTCTGCAAAGGGGCGGAGTCTTGTGGGTTTACCGGGAAAGTAGGAGGCTGGACTAGAATAGTAACGCCGACCCAGGCGGGGGGATCACTTGAGGCCAGAAGTTCCAGACCATCTTGGGCAACATAGGAAAACACTCCACCACCCGACCCTTCCCCCGAAAAAAATTAAAAATTAGCTGGGCATAGTGGCGTGTGTGCGTAGTCCCAGCTACTCGGGAGGTTGAAGCAGGAGGATCACTTGACTCCAGGAGTTTGAGTCTACAGTGAGCCGTGATGATGCTACTGCACTCCTTCCTGGGCGACAGAGCGAGACCCTGTCTCAATCAATCAATCAAGCAAGCAATCAGTAAGTAACACTGAGTACACATAATCAAATGTGATTAAGGATATTGTAAGTTCTGTAAAGTTCATAAAGTTCTATAAAGTGCCTAACACCAAGCCTGACATATAGTAGGTACTCAAAAAGTATTAACCACGATTTTATTTTGTGTCCACAGCACCTCCCATAGCTCCTGTCATAGACAGAGCCCAGTTAATGTATTGGAACGAATGTGTGTCTATATTTGATAAAACAGAATCGCTTAAGAACCTAATCTCCCTGCCTTAGTTTCCTCATCAGTGAAGTGGGGACATTGATAGTATATACCTCATGGAGTTGTTACGAAGACTAAATGTGTTCATATGTTTAAGGTGCTAAGAACAGAGACTGGCAGATAATAAGCACTATGGAAATGTTTGGAAACTTGTATTTAACAAAGATTCTTTTGCAAATATTTGTTGAGTACTAGGTACAGTGCTGGGCATTGGAATAAAACAATAATCAAGACAGTTTGGTTCCTGTCCTCTCTCCCTGTCCTTATGGAGTTTACAGTCCAGGGAGAGATCTGTTGAATATATAATCATATGAATAACTTTGTGGTAAATTGTGGTAAATACTAAGCAGAGGGAAAAGTACAGGAGAATCTTAGGTGGTCTTTACAATTAGACATGTATCGAGTGAGTACTCAATATATGCATAGCTTTGGGTCAACTTTCTTTTTTTCTTTTTGTTTTTGAAACAGAGTCTCACTCTATTGTCCAGGCTGGAGTGCAATGGTGCCATCTTGGCTTATTGTAACCTCCGCCTCTGAGTTCAAGCAATCCTCCTGCCTTAGCCTCCTAAGTAGCTGAGATTACAGGCATGTGCCACCATGCCCAGCTATTTTTTTTTTTTTTTCAGTAGAGACGGGGTTTTACCATGTTGGTCAGACTGGTCTCCAACTCTTGATCTCAAATGATCTGCCCGCCTCAGCCTCCCAAAGTGCTAGTATTACAGGTATGAGCCACCGCGCCTGGGCTCAGGTCAACATTCTACTGTTCTAGGGTTCCATTCCATGGCAACCCTACCGTCAAAGAGTTGACTGTCCAGTAAGGGAAATAACATTAATTACTATGGCAAATTTTAGAGAGTTAACAGAAGTGTAGCTCGTGTTGCATTTGAGCCTATCAAAGATCAATCTTGGGCTAGGCACTGTGGCTCACACCTGTAAACCCACCACTTTGGGAGGCCGAGGTGAGTGGATCACCTGAGGTCAGGAATTCAAGACCAGCCTGGCCAACATGATGAAACCCCGTCTCTACTAAAAATAGAAAAATTAGTCAGGCATGGTGGCGTGTGCCTGTAGTCTCAGCTACTTGGAGGCTGAGGCAGGAGAATCTCTTGAACCTGGGAGGCAAAGGTTGCAGTGAGCCGAGATCGCACCACTGCACTCCAGCTTGGGTGACAGAGCAAGACTCTGTCTCAAAAAAAAAAAAAAAAAAAAAAAACAACCTTGGAGCCACTAAATACACATTGGTGGGTTTTCCTTCCTGTATATCTTATCGGGCCATCGATCTGCCTGCCACCTACCTAGTCCAGGCAACCGTCTTTATTTTTTGAGATGGAGTCTCTTTCTCGTTGCTCAGGCTGGAGTGCAATGGCATGATCTTGGCTCACTGAAACCTCTGCCTCTTGGGTTCAAGTGGTTTTCCTGCCTCAGCCTCCCGAGTAGCTGGGATTACAGGTGTGTGCCACCACACCCAGTTAAATTTTGTATTTTTAGTAGGGATGGGGTTTCACTATGTTGGCCATACTGGTCTCGAACTCCTGTCCTCAGGTGATCCACCTGTCTCAGCCTCCCAAAGTGCTGGGATTACAGGCGTGATCCACCACGCCCAGCCTAGGCTACTGTCTTTTATCTTGAGCACGTGGCTTTCTGGTCTCTCCATTTCCACCCTGCCTGTCCCCCATCCATTGAGCAGCTAGAGTGATCTCAAAATATCCCTCCACCTTTCTCCTTGTATTGTATTCACTTCCTCACTTAAAACTCTTCAGTGGCTGCCGGGCATGGTGGCTCACCCCTGTAATCCCAGTGCTTTGGGAGGCCCAGGCGGGTGGATCACTGAGGTCATGAGTTCAAGACTGGCCTGGCCAAAGTGGTGAAACCCCGATTCTACTAAAAATACAAAAATTAGCTGGGTGTGGTGGCGCCGGCCTGTAATCCCAGCTACTTAGGAGGCTGAGGCAGGGGAATCACTTCAACCCGGGAGGCGGAGGTGGCAATGAGCCCACATCACACCACTGGTCTCCAGCCTGGGTGACAAAGCAAGACTCTGTCTCAAAAAAAAAAAAAAAAAAAAAAAAACTTTTCAGTGGCTTCCCTTTCTCTTTGGATAAAGATCAAAATCTTACCAGGGTTGCAGGGTTGCAGGGTTTCACCCCGGCGCCCAGCGTCACCTCTTCATTTTGCTCTTTTAGCCAACATCTATGGGGCCTCAGGGCTTTGCACAAACCCCGGCCCCTACCCTATGAACTAGTGAACACAGTCTCCATAGGCAGGGACAGGGACTTCATAGTGAGAGACAGGTCTCCCTTGAGGCCTGCATGTACCTCGTTTCTTTGCTTCAAAGCACATATCAAAATTACAGTTGTAATTTCCAATTTCTTTGTGAACAGTTATACAATTGCCTTTCTCCCGAACTGAACACTACATACCTATAAAGACAAGCCAGTGCCCATTTTCACACATCACGGTATCCCCAACACTAGCCTAGAGCCTGGCAAGATAGTCATGCAATTTCTTGAATGACTGGAGAGACCACATAGGAAAGAGGAGGGCATGCAATTTAGATGGAATAAGATGATAAGAATTTAGATGAGGTAGAAAAAGATTCCTCCTGTTTCTCTCACTGTGGCGATAAACAAGAAAAAAGTGGTTCGAAGATGGCCGAATAGGAAGAGCTCCAGTCTCCAAATCCCAGCACGAGCGACACAGAAGACCGGTGATTTCTGCATTTTCAACTGAGGTACTGGGGTCATCTCACAAGGGAGTGCCGGACAATCGGTGCTGGTCAGCTGCTGCAGCCTGACCAGCGAGAGCTGAAGCAGGGCGAGGCATCGCCTCACCTGGAAGCGCAAGGGGGAAGGGGATCCGTTTTCCTAGCCAGGGGAACTGAGACACACAACACCTGGAAAATCGGGTAACTCCCACCCCAATACTGCGCTGTAAGCATACAGGCACACCAGGAGAATATATCCCACACCTGGCCGGGAGGGTCCCACACCCACGGAGCCTCCCTCACTGCTAACACAGCAGTCTGCTGCGATGTATCCGCAAGGCAGCAGCGAGGCGGGGAGGGGCGCCGCCATTGCTGAGGCTTAAGTAGGTAAACAAAGCCGCTGGGAAGCTCACTGGGTGGAGCTCACAGCAGCTCAAGGAAGCCTGCCTGTCTCTGTAGTCTCCACCTCTGGGGACAGCGCACAGCTGAGACCAACAGGGGAAGTAGCGGGAGCCGGTGCACGCGACGACTCTGTCTGACGCTTTGGGGAGAGCCGTGGTCTCCCAAGGCGGAGGTTGAGATCTGAGAACGGCAGACTGCCTGCTAGGTGGGTCCCTGACCCCTGAGTAGCCTAGCTGGGAGACATCCCCCACTAGGGGCAGTCTGACACCCCACACCTCACAGGGGGAGTACACCCCTGAGAGGAAACTTCCAAGGAAGAATCAGACAGGTACACTCGCTGTTCAGCAATATTCTATCTTCGGCAACCTCTGCTGCGCTATACCCAGGCAAACAGGGTCTGGAGTGGCTCAACAGCATCTCCAACAGACCAACAGACAGTCCTTCTGACTGTCAGAAGGAAAACTATCAAACAGAAGGACACCTATACCAAAACCCCTCAGTACGTCACCCTCATCAAAGACCGAGACAGATAAAACCACAAGATGGGGAAGAAGCAGGGCAAGAAGCTGGAAATTCAAAAAATAGAGCGCATCTCCCCCTGCAAAGGAGCGCAGCCCATCGCCAGCAACGGATCAAGCTGGTCAGAGAACGACTTTGAAGAGATGGAGAAGAAGGCTTCAGTCCATCAAACTTATCAGAGCTAAAGGAGGAATTACGTACCCAGCGCAAAGAAACTAAAAATCTTGAAAAAGAGTGGAAGAATTGACAGCTAGATTAATTAATGCAGAGAAGTCATAAACGAAATGACAGAGATGAAAACCATGACACGAGAAATACGTGACAAATCCACAAGCTTCATAACCGACTCGATCCACTGGAAGAAAGAGTATCAGTGATTGAGGATCAAATAAATGAAATGAAGCGAGAAGAGAAACCAAAAGAAAAAAAGAGAAAAAGAAATGAACAAAGCCTGCAAGAGTATGGGATTATGTAAAAAGACCAAATCTACGTCTGATTGGGGTGCCTGAAAGTGAGGGGGAAAATGGAAACAGTTGGAAAACACTCTTCAGGATATCATCCAGGAGATTCCCCAACCTAGTAGGGCAGGCCAACATTCAAATTCAGGAAATACAGAGAACGCCACAAGATATTCCTCGAGAAGAGCAACTCCAAGACACATAATTGCCAGATTCACCAAAGTTGAAATGAAGAGAAAAATCTTAAGGGCCGCCAGAGGAAAGGTCGGGTTACCCCACAAGGGAAGCCCATCAGACTAACAGCAGATCTCTCGGCAGAAACTCTACAAGCCAGAAGAGAGTGGGGGCCAAAATCAACGTTCTTAAAGAAAAGAATTTTCAACCCAGAATTTCATATCCAGCCAAACTAAGTTTCATAAGTGAAGGAGAAATAAAATCCTTTACAGATAAGCAAATGCTTGAGATTTTGTCACCACCAGGCCTGCCTTACAAGAACCCTGAAGGAAGCCCTAACATGGAAAGGAACAACCGGTACCAGCCATTGCAAAAACATGCCAAAATGTAAAGACCATCGGGGCTAGGAAGAAACTGCATCAACTAACGAGCAAATAACCAGTTAATATCTAAAGGCGGATCAAGTTCACACATAACAATATTA
>NW_022143781.1:0-600 GCF_007565055.1 Rhinopithecus roxellana
GGGGACCCGCCCCCCCGATCCGGGGCCGCCAGCCGCCGCCACGCCACGCCCCCCCGGCGGCTGGCGGACCCCCATCGCCGGGGGGCGGGGGACCCGCCCCCCCGCGATCCGGGGCCGCCAGCCGCCGCCACGCCACGCCCCCCGGCGGCTGGCGGACCCCCATCGCCGGGGGGCGGGGGACCCGCCCCCCCGCGATCCGGGGCCGCCAGCCGCCGCCACGCCACGCCCCCCCGGCGGCTGGCGGACCCCCATCGCCGGGGGGCGGGGGACCCGCCCCCCCGCGATCCGGGGCCGCCAGCCGCCGCCACGCCACGCCCCCCCGGCGGCTGGCGGACCCCCATCGCCGGGGGGCGGGGACCCGCCCCCCCGCGATCCGGGGCCGCCAGCCGCCGCCACGCCACGCCCCCCCGGCGGCTGGCGGACCCCCATCGCCGGGGGGCGGGGGACCCGCCCCCCCGCGATCCGGGGCCGCCGCCCCCGCCGCCACCCGCCCCCCCGGCGGCTGGCGGACCCCCATCGCCGGGGGGCGGGGACCCGCCCCCCCGCGATCCGGGGCCGCCAGCCGCCGCCACGCCACGCCCCCCCGGCGGCTGGCGGACC
>NW_022143782.1:0-1100 GCF_007565055.1 Rhinopithecus roxellana
AAAACTAGAAGAAGTTTCTTAGAAACTTCTTGGTGATGTGTGAATTCATCTCACAGAGTTACACTTATGTTTCGTGGAGCAGTCCATTAACACTGTCTTTGAGGAAACTGAGAAGGGCTTCTTTGGATCGCATTGAGGCCTACGCTGATAAAAAATTTCATCCGTTCAAAACGTGAAAGAAGCTTTCTGAGAAACTTCTTTCTGATCTGTGAGTTCATCTCACAGACTTATAACTTAAACCTCAGGAAGCAGTTTGCTATCACTCTTTTCGTGGAATCTTTAAAGTGATACTTGGGAGCCCAATAGGGGCCCATGGTGAAAAAGGAAATCTCCTCACATAATAACTAGAGAGAAGCTTTCTAGAGATTGCTTTCTGATGTGTGACTTCATCTCACAGAGTTCCACCCTTCCCTTCTTGGAACAGTTTGCTACACTGTTGTCCTGGATTCTGCAAAGTGATATTTGGGAGCTCATTGAGGGCTATGGTGAAAAAGCAAATATCCTCCCATAATAACTGGAGAGAAGCTCTCTGAGAAACTGCATTGCCATTGTGAATGCAACTCACAGAGTTACACGTTTCTCTTCAGTGATCAGTTTGCTAACACAGTTTTCTAGAAATCTGCAGTTAGATACTTCATAGCGCAGTGAAGCTTACGGTGACAAAGGAAATATACTCAGTTGAAAACTAGAAAGAAGCTTTCTTAGAAACTTCTTGGTGATGTGTGAATTCATCTCACAGAGTTACACTTATGTTTCGTGGAGCAGTCCATTAACACTGTCTTTGAGGAAACTGAGAAGGGCTTCTTTGGATCGCATTGAGGCCTACGCTGATAAAGGAAATTTCATCCGTTCAAAACGTGAAAGAAGCTTTCTGAGAAACTTCTTTCTGATCTGTGAGTTCATCTCACAGACTTATAACTTAAACCTCAGGAAGCAGTTTGCTATCACTCTTTTCGTGGAATCTTTAAAGTGATACTTGGGAGCCCATAATAGGGGCCCATGGTGAAAAAGGAAATCTCCTCACATAATAACTAGAGAGAAGCTTTCTAGAGATTGCTTTCTGATGTGTGACTTCATCTCACAGAGTTCCACCCTTCCCT
>NW_022143783.1:0-8901 GCF_007565055.1 Rhinopithecus roxellana
AACATAAGTGTAATCTCTGTGAGATGAATTCACACATCAAAGAAGTTTCTAAGAAAGCTTCTTTAGTTTTCATCTCTGGGAATTTCCTTTGTCACTGTAATGTTCATTGCGCTATGAAGTATCTAATTGCAGATTTCCAGAAAACTGTGCTAACAAACTGATCACTGAAGAGAAACGTGTAACTCTGTGGGTTGCATTCACACTTGGCAATGCAGTTTCTCAGAAAGCTTCTCTTTAGTTATTATGTGAGGATATTTCCTTTATACCAGGGCCTCAATAGGCTCCCAAATATCACTTTGCAGATTCCACGAAAGAGTGTAGCAAACTGCTTCTTGAGGCAGAGGTTGTAACTCTGTGGATGAACTCACAGATCAGAAAGAAGTTTCTGAGAAAGCTTCTTTCACGGTTTGAAGGATGAAATTTCCTTTATCAGCGTAGGCCTCAAATGGTCAAAGAAGCCCTTCTCAGAATCCTCAAAGACAGTGTTAACGGACTGCTCCACGAAACATAAGTGTAACTCTGTGAGATGAATTCACACATCAAAGAAGGTTTCTAAGAAAGCTTCTTTCTAGTTTCATTCTGGATTTTCCTTTGTCACTGTAATGTTCATTGCGGTATGAAGTATCTAATTGCAGATTTCCAGAAAACTGTGCTAACAAACTGATCACTGAAGAGAAACGTGTAACTCTGTGGGTTGCATTCACACTTGGCAATGCAGTTTTCAGAAAGCTTCTCTTTAGTTATTGTGTGAGGATATTTCCTTTATTACCATGGGCCTCAATAGGCTCCCAAATATCACTTTGCAGATTCCACGAAAAGAGTGTTAGCAAACTGCTTCTTGAGGCAGAGGTTGTAACTCTGTGAGATGAACTCACAGATCAGAAAGAAGTTTCTAAGAAAGCTTCTTTCACCGTTTTGAACGGGATGTGATGAAATTTTGCCAATTTCCTATCAGCGTAGGCCTCAATATGATCCAAAGAAGCCCTTTCTAGATTCCTTCAAAGACAGTGTTAATGGACCTGCTCCACGAAACATAAGTGTAACTCTGTGAGATGACTTCACACATCACCAAGAAGAAGTTTCTAAGAAAGCTTTCTTTCTTAGGTTTTCATCTCTGGATACTTTCCTTTGTACCACTGTAATGTTCATTGCGCTATAGGAAGTATCTAATTTGCAGATTTCCAGAAAAACTGTGCTAACAAACTGATCACTGAAGCGAAACGTGTAACTCCTGTGGGTTGCATTCACACTGGCAATGCAGTTCTCAGAAAGGCTTCTCGATTTAGTTATATGTGAGGATATATTTCCTTTATCACCATGGGCCCCAATAGGCTCCCAAATATCACTTTGCAGATTCCACGAAAAGAGTGTTAGCAAAACTGCTTCTTGAGGCAGAGGTGTTGTAACTCTGTGAGATGAACTCACAGATCAGAAAGAAGTTTCTGCAGAAAGCTTCTTTCACGTTTTGAACGGATTGAAATTTCCTTTATCAGCGTAGGCCTCAATAGTGATCCAAAGAAGCCCTTCTCAGATTCCTCAAAGACAGTGTTAATGGATACTGCCTCCACGAAACAGAAGTGTAACTCTGTGAGATGAATTCACACATCACCAGAAGTTTAAGAAAGCTTCTTTCTAGTTTTCATCTCTGGATATTTCCTTTGTCACTGTAATGTTCATTGCGCTATGAAGTATCTAATTGCAGATTTCCAGAAAACTGTGCTAACAAACTGATCACTGAAGGAGAAACGTGTAACTCTGTGGGTTGCATTCACACTTGGCAATGCAGTTTCTCAGCAAAGCTTCTCTTTAGTTATTATGTGAGGATATTTCCTTTATCACCATGGGCCCCAATAGGCTCCCAAATATCACTTTGCAGATTCCACGAAAGAGTGTTAGCAAACTGCTTCTTGAGGCAGAGGTTGTAACTCTGTGAGATGAACTCACAGATCAGAAAGAAGTTTCTCAGAAAGCTTCTTTCACGTTTTGAACGGATGAAATTTCCTTTATCAGCGTAGGCCTCAATATGATCCAAAGAAGCCCTTCTCAGATTCCTCAAAGACAGTGTTAATGACTGCTCCACGAAACATAAGTGTAACTCTGTGAGATGAATTCACACATCACCAAGAAGTTTCTAAGAAAGCTTCTTTCTAGTTTTCATCTGTGGATATTTCATTTGTCACTGTTATGTTCATTGCGCTATGAAGTATCTAATTGCAGATTTCCAGAAAACTGTGCTAACAAACTGATCACAGAAGAGAAACGTGTAACTCTGTGAGTTGCATTCACACATGGCAATGCAGTTCTCATAAAGCTTCTCTTTAGTTATTATGTGAGGATATTTCCTTTATCACCATGGGCCCCCAATAGGCTCCCAAATATCACTTTGCAGATTCCACGAAAAGAGTGTTAGCAAACTGCTTCTTGAGGCAGAGGTTGTAACTCTGTGAGATGAACTCACAGATCAGAAAGAAGTTTCTCAGAAAGCTTCTTTCACGTTTGAACGGATGAAATTTCCTTTATCAGCGTAGGCCTCAATAGTGATCCAAAGAAGCCCTTCTCAGATTCCTCAAAGACAGTGTTAATGGACTGCTCCACGAAACATAAGTGTAAACTCTGTGAGATGAATTCACACATCACCAAGAAGTTTCTAAGAAAGCTTCTTTCTAGTTTTCATCTTGGATATTTCATTTGTCACTGTTATGTTCATTGCGCTATGAAGTATCTAATTGCAGATTTCCAGAAAACTGTGCTAACAAACTGATCACAGAAGAGAAACGTGTAACTCTGTGAGTTGCATTCACACATTGGCAATGCAGTTTCTCAGAAAGCTTCTCTTTAGTTATTATGTGAGGATATTTCCTTTATCACCATGGGCCCCAATAGGCTCCCAAATATCACTTTGCAGATTCCACGAAAAGAGTGTTAGCAAACTGCTTCTTGAGGCAGAGGTTGTAACTCTGTGAGATGAACTCACAGATCAGAAAGAAGTTTCTCAGAAAGCTTCTTTCACGTTTTGAACGGATGAAATTTCCTTTATCAGCCGTAGGCCTCAATGTGATCCAAGAAGCCCTTCTCAGATTCCTCAAAGACAGTGTTAATGGACTGCTCCACGAAACATAAGTGTAACTCTGTGAGATGAATTCACACATCACCAAGAAGTTCTAAGAAAGCTTCTTTCTAGTTTTCATCTCTGGATATTTCCTTTGTCACTGTAATGTTCATTGCGCTATGAAGTATCTAATTGCAGATTTCCAGAAAACTGTGCTAACAAACTGATCACTGAAGAGAACGTGTAACTCTGTGGGTTGCAATTCACACTTGGCAATGCAGTTTCTCAGAAGCTTCTCTTTAGTTATTATGTGAGGATATTTCCTTTATCACCATGGGCCCCAATAGGCTCCCAAATATCACTTTGCAGATTCCACGAAAAGAGTGTTAGCAAACTGCTTCTTGAGGCAGAGGTTGTAACTCTGTGAGATGAACTCACAGATCAGAAAGAAGTTTCTCAGAAAGCTTCTTTCACGTTTTGAACGGATGAAAATTCCTTTATCAGTGCAGGCCCTCAATGTGATCCAAAGAAGCCCTTCTCAGATTCCTCAAAGACAGTGTTAATGGACTGCTCCACGAAACATAAGTGTAACTCTGTGAGATGAATTCACACATCACCAAGAAGTTTCTAAGAAAGCTTCTTTCTAGTTTTCATCTGTGGATATTTCCTTTGTCACTGTAATGTTCATTGCGCTATGAAGTATCTAATTGCAGATTTCCAGAAAACTGTGCTAACAAACTGATCACTGAAGAGAAACGTGTAACTCTGTGAGTTGCATTCACACATGGCAATGCAGTTTCTCATAAAGCTTCTCTTTAGTTATTATGTGAGGATATTTCCTTTATCACCATGGGCCCCAATAGGCTCCCAAATATCACTTTGCAGATTCCACGAAAAGAGTGTTAGCAAACTGCTTCTTGAGGCAGAGGTTGTAACTCTGTGAGATGAACTCACAGATCAGAAAGAAGTTTCTCAGAAAGCTTCTTTCACGTTTTGAACGGATGAAATTTCCTTTATCAGCGTAGGCCTCAATGTGATCCAAAGAAGACCTTCTCAGATTCCTCAAAGACAGTGTTAATGGACTGCTCCACGAAACATAAGTGTAACTCTGTGAGATGAATTCACACATCACCAAGAAGTTTCTAAGAAAGCTTCTTTCTAGTTTTCATCTGTGGATATTTCCTTTGTCACTGTAATGTTCATTGCGCTATGAAGTATCTAATTGCAGATTTCCAGAAAACTGTGCTAACAAACTGATCACTGAAGAGAAACGTGTAACTCTGTGAGTTGCATTCACACTTGGCAATGCAGTTTCTCAGAAAGCTTCTCTTTAGTTATTATGTGAGGATATTTCCTTTATCACCATGGGCCCCAATAGGCTCCCAAATATCACTTTGCAGATTCCACGAAAAGAGTGTTAGCAAACTGCTTCTTGAGGCAGAGGGTGTAACTCTGTGAGATGAACTCACAGATCAGAAAGAAGTTTCTCAGAAAGCTTCTTTCACGTTTTGAACGGATGAAATTTCCTTTATCAGCGTAGGCCTCAATAGTGATCCAAAGAAGCCCTTCTCAGATTCCTCAAAGACAGTGTAATGGACTGCTCACGAAACATAGTGTAACTCTGTGAGATGAATTCACACATCACCAAGAAGTTTCTAAGAAAGCTTCTTTCTAGTTTTACATCTGTGGATATTTCATTTGTCACTGTAATGTTCATTGCGCTATGAAGTATCTAATTGCAGATTTCCAGAAAACTGTGCTAACAAACTGATCACATGAAGAGAAACGTGTAACTCTGTGAGTTGCATTCACACATTGGCAATGCAGTTTCTCAGAAAGCTTCTCTTTAGTTATTATGTGAGGATATTTCCTTTATCACCATGGGCCCCAATAGGCTCCCAAATATCACTTTGCAGATTCCACGAAAAGAGTGTTAGCAAACTGCTTCTTGAGGCAGAGGTTGTAACTCTGTGAGATGAACTCACAGATCAGAAAGAAGTTTCTCAGAAAGCTTCTTTCACGTTTTGAACGGATGAAATTTCCTTTATCAGCGTAGGCCTCAATATGATCCAAAGAAGCCCTTCTCAGATTCCTCAAAGACAGTGTTAATGGACTGCTCCACGAAACATAAGTGTAACTCTGTGAGATGAATTCACACATCACCAAGAAGTTTCTAAGAAAGCTTCTTTCTAGTTTTCATCTGTGGATATTTCCTTTGTCACTGTAATGTTCGTTGCGCTATGAAGTACCTAATTGCAGATTTCCAGAAAACTGTGCTAACAAACTGATCACTGAAGAAGAAACGTGTCACTCTGTGAGTTGCATTCACACATGGCAATGCCAGGTTTCTCAGAAAGCTTCTCTTTAGTTATTAGTGAGGATATTTCTTTATCACCATGGGCCCCAATAGGCTCCCAAATATCACTTTGCAGATTCCACGAAAAGAGTGTTAGCAAACTGCTTCTTGAGGCAGAGGTTGTAACTCTGTGAGATGAACTCACAGATAGAAAGAAGTTTCTCAGAAAGCTTCTTTCTCATTTTTATTGGAAGATGTTTCCATTGGCCCCATTGTTTTCAAAGGGATCGGGAATATCTGTTCTCAGATTCCACACAAATAGGCCTAGGCCACGGCCCCCACGAATACCGCTGCAACTTAGTGAGTTGAATTCACATATCACATAGCGTTTCTCAGAAAGCCTTCTTTCTTTAGTAAGACGAGGTTATTTGTGGTCTTGGAGCGCCACCGTGTTGCCTATTGCAGATTCTGCGAAAATTCTGCTAGCAAGTTCTCAGTGGAAACAATGATGGACATCTGTGGGCTGCATTCACCCACAACAAAGAAGTTTTTGAGAAGCCTTCTCTGCAGGTTTCTCTGAGGATAGTTCCTTATTCAGCATGCGATTCAACGATATCCAAGACATCACATCTGAGATTCCTCAAAATGAGTGCTAGGAAACTCCCCCGAGAACGGGTGATAGAACACTGTGAAATGAATTCACATATCACAAAGCAGTTTCTCACAAAGCTTGGTTCCGCTTTCTCTTGAAGGATATTTCCTTTCTCCTTCTATTCTTCAAAGCTATCTGAAATATCACTTCTCAGAATCCACGGAAACAGTCCAAAGAAACGGCTCCAAAGAACACTGGCGTAAGTCTGTGAGTTGCATTCACACATGGCAATGCAGTTTCTCAGAAAGCTTCTCTTTAGTTATTATGTGAGGATATTTCCTTATCCATGGGCCCCAATAGGCTCCCAAATATCACTTGCAGATTCCCGAAAAGAGTGTTAGCAAACTGCTTCTTGAGGCAGAGGTTGTAACTCTGTGAGATGAACTCACAGATCAGAAAGAAGTTTCGAGAAAGCTTCTTTCACGTTTGAACGGATGAAATTTCCTTATCAGCGTAGGCCTCAATGTGATCCAAAGAAGCCCTTCTCAGATCCTCAAAGACAGTGTAATGGACTGCTCCACGAAACATAAGTGTAACTCTGTGAGATGAATTCACAACATCACCAAGAAGTTTCTAAGAAAGCGTCTTTAGTTTTCAACTGTGGATATTTCTTTGTCATGTAATGTTCATTGCGCTATGAAGTATCTAATTGCAGATTTCCAGAAAACTGTGCTAACAAACTGATCTGAAGAAGAAACGTGTAACTCTGTGAGTTGCATTCACACATGGCAATGCAGTTCTCAGAAAGCTTCTCTTTAGTTATTATGTGAGGATATTTCCTTTATCACCATGGGCCCCAATAGGCTCCCAAATATCACTTTGCAGATTCCACGAAAAGAGTGTTAGCAAACTGCTTCTTGAGGCAGAGGTTGTAACTCTGTGAGATGAACTCACAGATCAGAAAGAAGTTTCTCAGAAAGCTTCTTTCACGTTTTGAACGGATGAATTTCCTTTATCAGCGTAGGCCTTCAATGTGATCCAAAGAAGCCCTTCTCAGATTCCTCAAAGACAGTGTTAATGGACTGCTCCACGAAACATAAGTGTAACTTGTGAGATGAATTCACACATCACCAAGAAGTTTCTAAAGAAAGCTTCTTTCTAGTTTTCATCTGTGGATATTTCCTTTGTCACTGTACGTTTATGCGCTATGAAGTATCTCATTGCAGATTTCCAGAAAACTGTGCTAACAAACTGATCCTGAAGAGAAACGTGTCACTCTGTGAGTTGCATTCAACATTGGCAATGCAGTTCTCAGAAAGCTTCTCTTTAGTTATTATGTGAGGATATTCCTTATCACCATGGGCCTCCAATAGGCTCCCAAATATCACTTTGCAGATTCCACGAAAAGAAGTGTTAGCAAACTGCTTCTGAGGCAGAGGTTGTAACTCTGTGAGATGAACTCCACAGATCAGAAAGAAGTTTCTCAGAAAGCTTCTTTACGTTTGAAAGGATGAAATTTCCTGTATCAGCGTAGGCCTCAATGTGATCCAAAGAAGCCCTTCTCAGATCCTCAAAGACAGTGTTAATGGACTGCCTCACGAAACTAAGTGTAACTCTGTGAGATGAATTCACACATCACCAAGAAGTTTCAAAGAAAGCTTCTTTCTAGTTTTCATCTGTGGATATTTTCCTTTGTCACTGTAATGTCATTGCGCTATGAAGTATCTCAATTGCAGATTTCCCAGAAAACTGTGCTAACAAACTGATCACTGAAGAGAAACGTGTAAACTCGTGAGTTGCATTCACACTTGGCAATGCAGTTTCTCAGAAAGCTTCTCTTAGTTATTATGTGAGGATATTTCCTTTATCACCATGGGCCCCAATAGGCTCCCAATATCACTTTGCAGATTCCACGAAAAGAGTGTTAGCAACTGCTTCTTGAGGCAGAGGTTGTAACTCTGTGAGATGAACTCACAGATCAGAAAGAAGTTCTCAGAAAGCTTCTTTCACGTTTTGAACGGATGAAATTTTCCTTATCAGCGTAGCCTCAATGTGATCCAAAGAAGCCCTTCTCAGATTCCTCAAAGACAGTGTTAATGGACTGCTCACGAAACATAAGTGTAACTCTGTGAGATGAATTCACACATCACCAAGAAGTTTCTAAGAAAGCTTCTTTCTAGTTTTCATCTGGGATATTTCCTTTGTCACGTAATGTTCATTGCGCTATGAAGTATCTAATTGCAGATTTCCAGAAACTGTGCCTAACAAACTGATCACTGAAGAGAAACGTGTAACTCTGTGAGTTGCATTCACACTTGGCAATGCAGTTTCTCAGAAAGCTCTCTCTTAGTTATTATGTGAGGATATTCCTTTATAACCATGGGCCCCAATAGGCTCCCAAATATCACTTTGCAGATTCCACGAAAAGAGTGTTAGCAAACTGCTTCTTGAGGCAGAGGTTGTAACTCTGTGAGATGAACTCACAGATCAGAAAGAAGTTCTCAGAAAGCTTCTTTCACGTTTTGAACGGATGAAATTTCCTTTATCAGCTTAGGCCTCAATATGATCCAAAGAAGCCCTTCTCAGATTCCTCAAAGACAGTGTTAATGACTGCTCCACGAAAATAAGTGTAACACTGTGAGATGAATTCACACATCACCAAGAAGTTTCTAGAAAGCTTTTCTAGTTTTCATCTCTGGATATTCCTTTGTCACTGTAATGTTCATTGCGCTATGAAGTATCTAATTGCAGATTTCCAGAAAACTGTGCTAACAAACTGATCACTGAAGAGAAACGTGTAACTCTGTGAGTTGCATTCACATGGCAATGCAGTTTCTCAGAAAGCTTTCTTTAGTTATTATGTGAGGATATTTCCTTATCACCATGGGCCCCAATAGGCTCCCAAATATCACTTTGCAGATTCCACGAAAGAGTGTTAGCTAACTGCTTCTTG
Source organism: Rhinopithecus roxellana (assembly GCF_007565055.1). Classification (NCBI taxonomy): domain Eukaryota; kingdom Metazoa; phylum Chordata; class Mammalia; order Primates; family Cercopithecidae; genus Rhinopithecus; species Rhinopithecus roxellana. The sequence continues at coordinate 8,891 of NW_022143783.1, forward strand.
AGGCAGAGGTT
>NW_022143784.1:0-30125 GCF_007565055.1 Rhinopithecus roxellana
CAGCGCTCGGTTCCCTCAGGGGCCCCCGCGCCGGGTGCTGGGATCCAGGCGGCTCCCCGACGCGAGGGCGGGGGCGTGGAGGGCGCGGGGAGGGTCGCCGCGACGCGGAGTCTCTGGGACGGAGGGAGGGGCCGGCCGGTCGCTCGCGGGCTTCTCCTCATTGAGGTGTGGAGGGCGGGACCCTCCCCGGCGGCGCAGCCCGGGCCTGGGGACGCCGCGAGGTGCCGGCGCCCGCCTTCTTCTCCACGCCGGCCGTAGTCGCCGCGCGGCCCCTCGGCTGGCCGGGGCCATGCACCCGAGCGCCCGGGACACGTCCCCGCAGCACCGGGACCGCAGGAGCGGACGGGGCTTTGGGAGCGGCGAGCATGAGAGTCCTAGTCCCGCAGCCTGCGCTTGCGGGGTGGCCCGGCGGGGATGAGCGTCTTCGGGGCTAGGGGCTTGTTTTGATTTTTTTTTTTTTTTCGTTCTAAAAATCGGGGTTGCGTTGTCTTGTTGACACCGTGTGCCCGTAAATCCTGTCTTGAAAGCTGGGGTGGGAGGCTCGGTGATTGCTTGCGGTGGCTGGTACCGGTTCTCTTTGGCGGTCAGCCCCGGTCCCTCTGCCTAATCTCCCAAAGACGATGGTAATGCTGAAATCAGTATTTAAAAATTCGTCTGAGCTGTTCTGAACTCTTCCTTCTCTCCTAGAAACGTGATTCTTTGCTCTGAATGTCTTAAGTGCCGCTTTGAATGGAATGGGACTGCAGAATTAATGTGTTCAAGATGCGAATGCTTATTGGGAATTTATGTATTTATATATATCATAGCCCTGTACAAATTAGATGACTCCTTAACCGTGAATGGTGCTGTATTGGTGCTTGCTACGTCTTTATTAGGATTTCATCATTGCTTGAAAGAAACCAGTCTCTTACCTGATAAAAATATGAATAGATTGTTAGTCATAAACTTAAGTCAGAATGGAGGCTGTAGCTTTAAAAGAGATGTGTTGGTGACTTGAGGTACACCTGCAACACAGGTAGGGCAAGACTGGTTTCTAGGCAACTGTCAGGGGTGAAGAGAGGTGAGGTTAAAATGCCGTTTTTTTCCCCGTCCAGAAACAAATGTTCACCTTTTATAAATGTGTAAGAATGCAATGGGTACGCATTTGTTGAGACTGAACATCCCAAGTTCACCGTACCTGTTTTTTAACTGCATTTCTTTTCTTACGTTTCTGTAATTACAATATACAGTTTTAAGTGAAATTTTATTTGAACAGAAACCAAAGACAGGCTAGGGTCATTTGCAAATGACCAAATTTTGCAAAGACCAAAATAAAAGAAGCTGGTTTCTTGCTGACATGCTGGCTGTAATTGGTTACCAAAATGTTATCAAGCAAGCTCTTTTCCAGATATTAGCAAGTTTGAAGAAAAATAACAGAGGATTTAGCATGGACCTCAGAAACTATTTGTCATTCCCTTCACTTCAAGCAGAGGTTTATTTTCACCTGTGTGTTCCAGGTGACACTCGATAATAAGTGATAGAGGTCTTGGACTAACGATTTATAACCTGACAGATATATTAGATTGTAAACTCCTTAAGGGTAGGCACTCTGCCTTGTATAGCTTCTATCTTATGCAGCCTTGCACATAGTTGATGTTGATAAATCATTGCATGAAACATGTTTTACCTTTTAAGGCTCAGCAGGATTGGACTAGTCATTGATAAGGGTTGGAAAGCAAATCTGTTTAATTTTTTTTGCCTGTTATGAAATGTCTGAATTATTCATGCTTTTCACAGGTAAAACTTGTTTCAGTCATCGGTTTTCCTATTTGCAGTTCACAATAATCCTGGTCACTCTTTGTAAGATTCATTATGCTTGAGTTTTTGTATCAAAGTACTCTTGACTGCTGCTTCTCAAATGTTGAGCTAGATAATACTTCCTTTCTGCTGAAACTAATGGTAGCTTTTCAAAGCAATTTGCCTAAATTACAGGCACAATCTAACATGCTTGAAACTGACCTGATTGTCTGCATACCATCAGATTGCTTTAGAAAGGAGCAGAGGAGGGGAAAGGAGGTGCCAAGGGTAATTCCAGGAATTTGAATGGCATAGGCTCCCTCTTACGAGAGAAACAACTCTGCTCTTAATCTAAATAAATTTGAATCGGTACCTCATCATCTGGATACATTTGGATACATTTAGCATCCTTTGCCGGTGTCTGGCTTTATAAAAGCTAATGAAGAACTCCCTTCGTAAACGCAGTCCAGTTGTGGTATTCTGGCATTGTTCACACAGCATAAACACGTGCTTGTAAAGGTAGATGAGGCGAATGAGTTTGAGGGTCCTAAATGTAAGTTACTAGCTTAACAATTAGTTTTAAGGTAGGGAAAAGTTAGGGATTCAGATTCAGAAGGTGGCAGGGAGGATTCTGAGAATTGAAGTCTTTGTTGATACTGTAGTCCAATTCCTCACACCATAAAATTGGGCAGTGTTACAAAAAGACCACTCTTCCAGGTCTCAATCAGTGTGTTTTTAAAATGTGGGGCTTTTGTCTGGGCTCAGTGGCTCACGCCTGTCATCTCAGCACTTTGGGAGGCCAAGGCGGGCAGATGGCTTGAGCCCAGGAGTATGAGACCAACCTGGGCAACATGGTGAAACCCTGTCACTACCAAAAAAAAAAAACACAAAAATTAGCTGGGTATGGTGGCTCATGTCTGTAGTCCCAGCTACTCAGGAGGCTGAGGTGGGAGGATAGCTTGAGCCTGGGAGGCAGAGGTTGCAGTAAGCCAAGGTCACATGACTGCACTACAGCCTGGTGACAGAGTGAGACCCTGTCTTTAAAAGACACAAACAAACAAAAAAATGTGGGCGTGTGGCTACAGAAATGGGAGCCCTTTTAACTTGGAAAGAATAGGAAGGTAAGGATTGTAGGACATTGTCCGAAAGCTCTTATTCAATACCCCAGATGTGAAATGGACTAATTACAGATTGTTTTTTAAACAACTATTTGCTCAGTAGAATTGTCTTCTGACTCTTATCAGGGCTGCCTCTTTTTCAGCCTTTAGATTTCCATTGTAAAAGTCACCTACTCAGAGAGGCCTTCCCAAACCACCTGTGTAAATATATGCTCCTCTGCCTCCTTATCCTATTGCTGTACCCTGCTTGTTTCCTTGGAAGGTGCCTCCATCTAAAATTGTTTGCTTGCTTGTCTGTTCTCTTCCTCCCTCATTAGATGGAAGGCTTCTTCAGGCAGCAAACCATCTCTCTTTTTCACCTCACATGGTATTTAATCCAGAATAAGCACTTGATAAGTATTTGTGAAAAGAATTAATCCTTGCCCTCTAAGAATTTTTGAGCTGAATGAGCACTATGAGTTGAGTTTCTGTTCCTGCCTCTGCTATTGACCAGCACTTAAGTCTTGAGCATTTAACTTAACAGCCTTTTGCTTCACTTTCTCCATTTATAAACAGGAATGTTACAAGGACAAATGAGGTTGTTGCCTAAAATGAAGATACTATAGAGCAAAGAGGTAGTGAAAGTGTGGGGAAAATGCTGGAATACAGGACAGAAGAGCCATGATAGCCTTTTTGCTTATAGCAAGATATTTAACCTCACTTTGTTCCTCATCTGCAAAATGGAGATTATAATCCCTGCCTCTTCTTACAGGGATGTTGTGGGGATCAAGTGAGATAATGTGTAAGAAGGTGCTTTGTAACTTGTAGAGTGCTTTACAAATGTAAGGTATTCTATTATTAAATTCCGGATTTTACAATACAGTGTGATTATAATGCCATCATTGGGATCCATGCTGTGAAAGTGTATTAAAAGGAGGCCCGTTGGGTATATGTAGTAACCCCTTATTACGAGTAAAAACAGACTTGTGTTATATGAAATAACCGTGTCGTAAAGAGTTCTATTATGGTGGGGCATCAGTGTATCATTAAAGATTGAGGGCTTCAAAATAATTGTTTGAAGTGGTAATAGAATGTCAAACTGATGCTTTAACCCACCCATTTTAGAGGATACATAGGCCAGATCTACAATTAATAACTTTTAATAAGAGAATTTGAGGGAGTTGAAGTAAAACAGGAACTTTCATAGGCTACAGGTTACCCAAGAAAAACTATTTATTACCAGTAAATCCAAAAAAAGGGATCTGTGCTACCCTTAAAAGTTAAGCATTATACTCAGTTGGATCCTATTTCGCCAGTTTAAAAAGCTGTAGGGACTGGAAGAGGCAGTGTGGTGTGTTGGTGAAGGGCCTGGACACTGAAGCCGGGCTGTCTGGTTGAAGTCCTGGCCCCATTGCTCACCAGGTTTGACTTGAGCAAGTTCTTTAACTCTGTGCCTCAAGTAAGTGAGAGTAATAATAGTAGCCCACCTTACAGCATTGTAGAGGATTAAATAAGTTAATACACACAAAGCACTTAGAACCATGCTTGCCTGGCAGTTGTATGTCCAGTGAATGTTGTTATTAATGGTTTTATATTAATTGTAACAATCTAGAGTTACCATTGGATAACTTAAATGCTTGTTAAATAAATTTGAAGTTTTAAAGACTTGCGTCCCATCATTAGACCATTGTGCTCGTTGTCTTTAGAATTCGCTTTTATAATAAAAAATAATCTATTGTATATATGTCAAAAAGAAATAATTTTTCTCCCCTCTGTGTGTATATATAGTTACTGATTGTGCTACTCTGTAGGAAAAATACAAAGGATAAAAGAATATATTCCTGCTATTCTACTTTTCTGCTGTCACACTAAAATTGTGTAGGAGGCTTAAGTGGGTCGAAAGACTGGATTATGGTAGTTGAGGGAATGGGCTTTTTGTTAATTTACCTTTTTTTAAACTAGTTAGAAAGCATACTGAATTACTGAATAAATTATGTCATTTATTTTTTATTTGACAGTTTGAAGATAAATTATTTTCTCTGTTGCCTCTATTTCACCACCTACAAATGGTCCATTATGTTCTGGACATGTTTAAGAGCCTCTGAGGAATGGAGCTGCAAACACAGACACAAATGTTCATCTTTGCCACACTGAACTACATTTTAATATTTACTGAAGCCACCAAGCTTTTCTTGAATTCATGCAGGAGTATTTTAATTACATTAAAATACGACCTTATTTTGAAAGGCATCTATGTTTTTAATTTAAAGGCTATTTATGCCTACCATGGTAGAGAGTACAACTAAGGAAGTTTTCTTAACTTGCCTCCCTCTTTCTTTTCCTACCCCTAAATCATAGGCTATTAAAATGAAATCTGGGGCAGGCGCGGTATCTCACACCTGTAATCCCAGCACTTTGGGAGGCCAAGGCAGGCAGATCACCTGAGATCAGGAGTTTGAGACCAGCCTGACCAACATGGAGAAACCCCGTCTCTACTAAAAATACAAAAATTAGCCTGGTGTGTTGGCGCATGCCTGTAATCCCAGCTACTTGGGAGGCTGAAGCAGGAGAATCACTTGAACCCGGGAGGCAGAGATTGTGGTGTGCACCACTGCACTCCAGCCTAGGTGACAAGAGCGAGACTCTGTCTAAAAAAAAAAAAAAAAAAAATTGGTGGGTTTTGTTTTTTTTTTTTAATTTCCTCACAGGTGATTATTTTAGACATTTTTAAAAATAAACATGCAGAAATTGGTATATTTGGGGAGGATCTAAAATCATGGAGTTTGTCATATTCCTAAATCAGTTTCTTTTTATATATTTTGCCTCTAAATGTAGTTACCTTATTATCTTCCCTGGTTATGGAAGTACTTAATGTAGGTGATTCTTAATGGAACTGAAAAGACCATTTATCACCCTGAATAAACAGAAATCAGGTTCTAGAACCAGATTGAAAGGAGGAAATTACATCACACTCTTAAATAAGGAAGCACTGGGCAGAACTGGATGAGTTGTATGATAAAAATGTGCCCCTCCTCCTCCCATGGATGGCTTCTGAGATTTATTCATGAGATCTGGTGGCCAGGTAAGCAGATCTAGGTTACTGCCTTAAGGTAGCCTGCATTTCTTTCTTTTTCTGGTTTTTTTTTTTAAGCAGTTTCAAAGAGACTATCCTCAAGCTAAAGGCATGTGATTTCACCTTAAGGAAGAAGGTGCAGTGTGCTTTTGGTGTAACTTTTTTAGCAAAATGAAAGTGACCTTAAATTTAGCAGTAAAAACACAGTCTAGAAGGAATAGTGTTTTAAGAGAAGGCAAAACACTGTTTTCAGAAAGTACCCCTCCAGTTGCTTCAAGTAAATATACTGTAACAGAAACCAGTTTAGAAAGCTACATTGTTAACCACTGAAGCTTATAATTTTTACTCAGTCTACAAACTGTCTACTTTGAATTCTGGAAATGAATTTCATGAAAATTCCTTCCTGTTACATATCCTAAGCTTGTTACGTTATTACTGGGCAGTCGCCTCACTCCAGCACGAATTAAGTTTATCCTTTATAAGTCAAGTGCTTCCCTCCTGAGCTCTTCACTGACACACAGTGTATGTGAATCTTTCATGTCATTACTTTCTAAAAATGAGATGGATATTTTCTCAGTATCCATTTAATAAATAATAGGCACGAATGATGCCAAGATTTACCGGGGGAAATCATAAATCGGACATCAGTTCTGTCCTGGATGATTTGAAGAGTGGAATGGGAATTGGGGCCCAGCAGAGAATAACCCAAGAACAGAGCGCCCCTGCTCTGGTGTTTCATGAAGGGAGAGGCTTCATGGAGAAGGTAGGGTAGAGTTGACCTTAAAGGATAAATTGAATTCTGACAGATTTGGGGAAAATAGAAATGAGCTTGAAAATATAAATTAGGTTTATATTGTAGAGGCCTTAAATGCCAGGCTGAGGAGGTTTTATTTAGGAGCCCCTGAAGGTTTTTTGAGCAGCAGCAAATCTTAGTTCGAGCTGTTGTTAAGGAATATTGACCTGCTACTGGTGTGTAGAATAGGTTGCATATTTCCAGACCCCAGGAAGAATGATGCCTGTGAATGGAAGGGTAAGATTTGAGAAGTTGTGTAAAAGTAGTCTGTGGAACTTGGCAATTGAATGTACATGGCCTCAGGTTAAAAATGGTGCCTTGAGAAGTGTGATCCTCTTAGACCCTGAACTGGTTTGAGTGGGGAATGGAGTATGAAGTCAAAGGAGGAGTTTGGTTTGTAGAGTCTGAGATGCCAGAGGGCCATTCAAGTGGAAAGATAATCACCAGACAATAGGAAATGCAAAGCTGAAGCCTGAGCCAGGCTGGAGTCATTGATTCAGGAGCTGTCTATGAGTTGAAGCTATACAAGTGGATTAATAAAAGGATAACCTCAAGAAGCAAATGATTTTAGGGCTTTTTTGTTGAATTTTAAAAAGAATCAAGTTATGTTAACAGGAAAAGGTGGTTCACATCTGAAATTTGGTATTTAACTGCCAAATTTTAGACCCACTAAAAAAGCTAAAAATAGTTGATGAAGTTTGGAGAAGTTGTGCCTGAGGTTATTCGGGTCCTCGTCTAAACCATGCTGCCTGGATTCACATTCGCTTCCTATTTTTGGATTCCATGACACAATCCCATTTTGTACTTTTTAGATATTGTTTTTCCCACATAGGTACATTTTTGCAATTGTTTTCCTCTAATGAGTTGTAAGACAGATAAATGTGAAAAATTGCAGCATTAAACGTCACTTGGGAAGAGTTTGTTTCTTTTTAGCTTGAGGTTGGTAAAATGGATTTATTTACTCCCCCCTCCCCCTTCCATTTGCACTGAATACTAGAAGGTTTTTAGAGAGATAGAGTTTCAGGTGGTTTCATACTCTCAGTTTACAATCTGAGGAACTTTTTTTTAAAAGCTTGCTTCCAAACCTGTAGCACATTGCCCTTTTTGAGTCTACAGTTTGAAGTTATTTTCCAAAAGAAGAGAACATGGCAGTTATATTGCCCCCCTCGTCTCCCATGCTAGCAAGTAGGAAGTTCGGACAGTTTCATAACATGGCCCATTCACAATTCCCCATTGAAATTTAGAGGCAGGTCACCTTCTATGAATACACAAAGACACTATTGTGGTCAGAAGTGAGCTGGCTTAGTGAACACAATTCTTTTTATACTAAAAAAATTTTTTTCTTAAGAAAGCTAACAAGTAGGTGATGGAAACAATGAATAAAAAATAACTTTTTCTAGAACGTATAAATAATTTTAAGCGACCATTGAAATGTAAGTTTAGAATTCCAAGGCAATTTCTGCAGAGGCGATAGTTACACAATCATTCTGTTGAAAGCTAAGATGTAGATGGCATTAGGAGGCTGACACACAGTAATTACTAGTAGTACTTGTTGGCTTGCAGACAGGTGGGGGTTGGGCCTCCAGAATCCCCTGCAGCATTTTCCTGTAATCAGGATGAGCGATCTTCAAACGTGTGCTTTCAAACTACTTAAATACCATATTCTTCTTCCTATCTTGCCTTTCATTTTTATATTACCACAGATACTTTCCTCATAGTCTTGCCAGTGCTTGTAGAATGCTTAGAAAAAGCTTGATAAATCACTGGGCTAAGTACACAGAGGGAGAGGTTGGAATATTTTAAAATTGGTTTTTAAATTTTTTATAGCTTGATGGTAGATAACACATTTGCTTCATTTAAGTAATCTGAAAAACCAATCCTCAAAAGACCTCTCAATAATTTAGAATTCTTAAATGACAGAATGTTTTCTTTATCATATATTTGAGAGACTGATTTAAAGAAAAAGAATGCTTGACTATCTGAAATAATATTTTAACCCTATCATAAAATCTCTGCCAGATAGAACAGCTGACTGGAAGGGTAAAATACAGAGAGCCAGTCATTGGATCCCCTTCTCTACTTTATTACTGAGATCTTCAACCTGTAGAGCATTACTCTCACTGTGTTCCTTTCTAATGGGAAAATAATAATAGACACTTGCAGAGTATTTTTTAAAGGTTTTTAGCTTTAAAAAACCCCTGTGCCTTACACAGTGTGTATATTGAGTTGATACTGATTATGATAATTAGATGGTATTACACAATCATTCATTCAACAAACATTCACTTACTGAGCACCTACTAATGTTCCAGGTACTGATTGTTAAAAGGTGATTGAGACACAGCCTCTGTCCTGAGCTTACAGTCTAGTAGGAGGTGACAGATTTGTAAATAATAGATTTGAAGTTGCTGAGCAAAAAAAAACAAAACAAAAAACACCTATGTACCTCTCCCCCACAGCAAATGTGTCACAGTCATCTTCAGTCCTTTGCACAGTGCCCAGCACTCAGCTGTGCAGATGCTGTCTGCACTAATCCCTTACTAATATTTAGTGAGAGAAAGAGATCGTGTTGAAGAGTGTATATGTACATGCCCCAAAAGGGGTCAGTGTTATACAGATAATTGACAAATAATATCCCGGTGCCTAAGGAAAAAACCCTAAACTTACCATAAGTAAACTTGGCTATCTGAAGACAGCAGAGATTGATGCTGACTAACACTTACATAACGAATAATAAAAAGGAAAATGAAAAGGGGGCTGTAGGGACTCCAGACCTGTAGCATCTGACAAGGGGGATTGGGGGTCCTAAAGCTGAGGAACTACTAATTTAAGAAAAATGTACTTAGCCTTTGTTATCCATGCCTTGCAGCTAAGCAAGATAAGAGTTACTGGGTATTTCACAAAGGAGAATGTAAAGAATGTACCTTTAAGTTTGTCTTTAAAAGGGAGGGAGGAAGCTGTCCCAGGCTTTTACTGAAGCTCGTAATCTTGCAGAACTTGATTTTTACAGGATAATGGAAATTAGTATCTTCATATATTACCGTTTGTTCCTTGAGTAAGTAGTAACTGGAGAATTTGTCTTCCCATGGCCAACCCTGAAATACAAAATCCAAATAAATGCTAGACCCTGGGGTAGTCAGGTGCCAATACTGTAGAAACTCTTGCTTAGTTTCAGCATTGGGTTTTAGTGAATATTCGTTCTGTGGCATAAAATACAATTACTTTTTTAGCTTGGGAAAAATAAGCGGGATCCACTGGTGCTTCATGCCCAGTGCAGCCGTAACTTAGAAGGCTGGTTTAATAGGTCAAGGGAGGGTCTGTGTGCATTGCCAAGTGAGTGTGATTTGTTGTGCAACTATGAGGCTCTGCAGTAGGAGGTCTGCTTTTGCTGGCAATAGATTATTTCTCATTTCACTAAAACATTTCATGTCTTTTGGATTAGCATTTACACAAAAAATCATTTTTAGCATTGACATGTAAGTATCCTCATGAGACATAAGAATTAATTCAGTAAGAATTAAGTGAAAGTCCACAACTAATTTTTTCTATTCAGCATCCCCCCCCCCAATTCTGTCATAATATGCTTTGCTGTAATTTATCCTAATGGAGGTATTTCTGAATTGTTTTCTTTATTCTCTCATCTCTTCTGCCCCCTAGGGAATGAAAGCTACTGGTTGATTTTAAAATGCCTGGGCCTCACAGGTTTGGAGATGTCCCAGAATAAGGCACAATGTCAATAGCAGGAGTTGCTGCTCAGGAGATCAGAGTCCCATTAAAAACTGGATTTCTACATAATGGCCGAGCCATGGGGAATATGAGGAAGACCTGCTGGAGCAGTCGCAGTGAGTTTAAAAAGTAAGTAGAGGATATAATGCTGCTGTAATCTGGATAAATAAGCGACACTTAAATGAGAGAGGCTTTGATTGCTCTTTGTTTATGACTAAGGTATCTTCCTCTCCTTTCAGCAACTTTTTAAATATTGACCCGATAACCATGGCCTACAGTCTGAACTCTTCTGCTCAGGAGCGCCTAATACCACTTGGTATGTATTCTGAAAATCTGATCACAGTAAGCATTTGAGAAGATCAGTCTGGATTCGGGTTAGCTTGTCCTCCAGCATTATTTTTTAAATGAGGAAACCTGAACTATTTCCAACAATAGCCTGACCCCTAGTGGCAACAGATTCAGAAGGTAACTGTGTTTTTCTCAAGCTATTGTACTCCACGGCCTTCATTCCGAGTGACTGAGTCCTAAGTAGGACTGTTCGTGGACGTGTGATCTAAAATCAAGAATTAGTTCTCATTCCAGCTCTGATGCATACTTTACCTCATGAAACCTTAGGCAAGATCTCCCACCTTTCTTACAATATCGAATGCATGTTTGACAGTAGATGAAAATAGTATAAATGTTCCTCAAAACTTAGAAAATAGTATTTTTAATGTGAATATTTTGTTCCTTGTATCTTTGTCAAGAGCTGTGTGTGAACTGGACACATTGCAAGCAAGTCCATTCACTCACGATATTATGATGTGCTAGCAATAAGGACTTTGTCTTATCTCAGTGGTACCCTGCATGCCTAGTATGGTCGCATGTCTTAAATGGCAAGGCTGGTACAGTATGGTATTCATGTAAATTACATGCTGTTCCTCTTCCGCGAATTTTGCACACGTCACAGAACTTGCCTGTGATGTGTGGGTGTGCACTGTGCACATGTCCAAGAGAGAGAGAGGAGATAGTTTGTTCTTTGAACCACACCATATGCGTTAACAATCTTCTGCTCTCTAATTACACCTGTGGTTGTTGCATGGGTGCTCAGGGTGACAGCAGCCACTCAGGAAGCATAGGTAGCTGGGGTACTGTCTCCCTCACACAGGTGGAGAGAGGATTGTTGATCTTTTATAAATATCTCTTGTTCATTCCAGGGCACACTTCCAAATCTGCTCCGATGAATGGCCATTGCTTTGCAGAAAATGGTCCATCTCAAAAGTCCAGCTTGCCTCCTCCTCTTATTCCCCCAAGTGAGAACTTGGGGCCACATGAAGAGGATCAAGTTGTATGTGGTTTTAAGAAACTCACAGTGAACGGGGTTTGTGCCTCCACTCCTCCACTGACACCCATAAAAAACTCCCCTTCCCTTTTCCCCTGTGCCCCTCTTTGTGAAAGGGGTTCTAGGCCTCTTCCACCGCTGCCAATCTCTGAAGCCCTCTCTCTGGATGACACAGACTGTGAGGTGGAATTCCTAACTAGCTCAGATACAGACTTCCTTTTAGAAGACTCTACACTTTCTGATTTCAAATATGATGTTCCTGGCAGGCGAAGCTTCCGTGGGTGTGGACAAATCAACTATGCATATTTTGATACCCCAGCTGTTTCTGCAGCAGATCTCAGCTATGTGTCTGACCAAAATGGAGGTGTCCCAGATCCAAACCCTCCTCCACCTCAGACCCACCGAAGATTAAGAAGGTCTCATTCGGGACCAGCTGGCTCCTTTAACAAGCCAGCCATAAGGCTATCCAACTGTTGTGTACACAGAGCTTCTCCTAACTCCGATGAAGACAAACCTGAGATTCCCCCCAGAGTTCCCATACCTCCTAGGCCGGTAAAGCCAGATTATAGAAGATGGTCAGCAGAAGTTACTTCAAGCACCTATAGTGATGAAGACAGGCCTCCCAAAGTACCACCAAGAGAACCTTTGTCACCGAGTAACTCGCGCACACCGAGTCCCAAAAGCCTTCCGTCTTACCTCAATGGGGTCATGCCCCCAACACAGAGCTTTGCCCCTGATCCCAAGTATGTCAGCAGCAAAGCACTGCAAAGACAGAACAGTGAAGGATCTGCCAATAAGGTTCCTTGCATTCTGCCCATTATTGAAAATGGGAAGAAGGTTAGTTCAACCCATTATTACCTACTACCTGAACGACCACCATACCTGGACAAATACGAAAAATTTTTTAGGGAAGCAGAAGAAACAACTGCAAGCGCCCAAATCCAGCCATTACCCGCTGACTGCGGCATATCTTCAGCCGCAGAAAAGCCAGACTCAAAAACAAAAGTGGATCTGGGTGGCCACGTGAAGCGTAAACATTTATCCTATGTGGTTTCTCCTTAGACCTTGGGGTCGTGGTTCAGCAGAGATTATGTAGGAGCAAATGGTTCTCAATTTTCCAGTTTGATTGAAGTGCACAGAAAAATCCCTTAGATTGCAAAATAAAATAGTTGAACTCTCTGTCTTCACGCGGAAGGTTTAGAGCAGTTGTGAGATGCTGTTATGCTGAGAACCCCTGATTTTGTTAGTGTTGGAAAAAAGTCTTTCAAGTCTATAATTTAAAGATGTGATGGTGGGAAGGGGAGGATGGGGAAGCTTTTTATATATGCATACATTACATACCTATATATAAACTTGTGGTATAACCATAGACCATAGCTGCAGGTTAACCAATTAGTTACTATCTTAGAGTAATATATATTCAGAATAATAAACTCAAGCTGGAGAAATGAGTCCTGATAGACTGAAAATTGAGCAAATGGAAGAAGATACAGTATTGATTAGATCAGAATCATTAAAAATATTTTTGTTTAGTAAGTTTGAAGATTTCTGGCTTTTAGGCCTTTTCTATTTTGTTTCATTTATTTTTGCAGGCAGTCTTATCCATGGAGGGCAGAGTATCCATTCTTTACCATGGGTGTACCTACTTAGGTTAAAAATCATCCCAAGGCCTCATACTTCCAGGTTTCATGTTGTGTCTTGTTGAGGGAGGGAGAGCAGCTTACTTGGCAACCATATTGTCACCTGTACATGTAACACATCTTGAAAAATAAAACGATAATAGAACTAGTGACTAATTCTCCCTTACAGCTCCTGCTTGGTCCCACCCACTGAAGTAGCTCATCGCAGTGCGGGCCGTATTAGAGGCAGTGGGGTACGTTCGACTCAAATGGGATAGCATACTAGGTGCCAGTGTTAGGATGTCAGTTTTACAAAATAATGAAGCAATTAGCTATGTGATTGAGAGTTATTGTTTGGGGATGTGTGTTGTGGTTTTGCTTTTGTTTTTTTAGACTGTATTAATAAACAAATACAACACAAGCTGGTCTTGTGTTGCTGGTTCCTATTCAGTATTTCCTGGGGATTGTTTGCTTTTTAAGTAAAACACTTCTGACCCATAGCGCAGTATGTCTGAATTCTAGAGGTCACATCAGCATCTTTCTGCTTTGAAAACTCTCACAGCTGGCTGCTTCACTTAGATGCAGTGAGACACATAAGTTTGTGTTCCGATTTTCACATCCTTCCATGTATTTATCTTGAAGAGATAAGCACAGAGGAGAAGGTGCTCACTAACAGAGGTACATTACTGCAATGTTCTCTTAACAGTTAAACAAGCTGTTTACAGTTCAAACTGCTGAATATTATTTGAGCTATTTAAAGCTTATTATATTTTAGTATGAACTAAATGAAGGTTAAAACATGCTTAAGAAAAATGCACTGATTTCTGCATTATGTGTACAGTATTGGACAAAGGATTTTATTCATTTTGTTGCATTATTTTGAATATTGTCTTTTCATTTTAATAAAGTTATAATATTTATGATACCACTAGTCATGTTTCTTGCCTATACTCTATTTATAAAGTGTATGAAGCAATTTGACAGCATTATTATTTTTAAGCACAAGCGAAGATTCTTTGAAGTTTAATGTATTCTTGAAATTCTTATTCTTTAGAATGAAATATAATTTGTGCAATATTTTTCACGTATTATGAAAGTATACAGTGGAAATGAGCTGTTTGTTTTTACCTTTAACAACTGAAAGAGAACTGGATTCTGGGGTTACTATCAAAAATAATTACATTGGGGCGTGGGAGTCCACATCAAGGACAATGTGACAGAAGAAACCAGTTCTGATGTGTAGACTTGGTTTGACTCATTCTGATTTTTAGGACGAGGTCCCAGTCACTCTGGGCCCTTTGGCAGGCTTTGCTTCTTGCTTGCTTCAGGCCACCCAGAGAATCTGCGCCTGCCTTGGCCTGTCACAGAGATGGCAAGTCCACAGTGGACAAAGGGGCTCCTGGCAGCCTTTGGATGGAGGCAGGGGCTTGTGAGGGGGCTTAGTCCCATGTCACCTAGCCCTGTGCCTGGTTCTCTTCATTGTCCTCTGCAGGCTTCTTTATCCCCTGGGAGAGGATGGGAGCCCTCCACGACCTTCATCGGGCACCTGCACTGTCTTGCTACTCTCCAGAGTGAAGAGTGAGGGCTCAAATTATCTGGGTTGAAGTTCCAGCTTCATCTCTTTCTAATTCTGTGTGAGGCAGATTATTTTAAATCCTTGTACCTCAGTTTTCTCATGGGTAAAATGGGCAGAGAGGTGGGAATTATTTTGTGACAACTGCATATAAACCATAGTATCTGGTACATAGTGAAACCCCATATGTGAGAACTGTTTTTGCCATCTAAAAGGCTGGGTGTCATTTACGGCATTTTGCAGATGAAGAAGCAGGCTTGGGACATTCAGTCAACAGACATTTGTTAAATCCCAGCCCCATGCTGGATCCTGCGCAAACAAATCCCCTGACCTTATGGAATTTAAAGCAGATCATGTTAATTATGATTACATCTTATACTAAGTGCTAAATAAAAAGGTAATGAACAATGGGAGCAATGAGGACAAATAACAGGACCTGTGGGGTGTTAAGCTCTGAAGGGTTAGAATGGAAGCTGAGGGAGGGGAGTGAACAGGGAGGTGTGTGACCAGCAGAGGAAGCCGACAGTGTGAGACACCCTGAAGCAGGAACGGCTGAGCAGCTTCCAGAAAGCGGCTGTCAGGAGGAGGAGGGGCCTGGAAAAGCATAGTGGGTGCCACTGAAAGATCCTAAGCACGAGAGAAAGGTGATGTGATTTAAGATGACAGTGGTTATTATCTGGAGGACAGACTGGAGAGAAGCAAAAGGCAACAGGAAGACTTAATGGACAGAGGCTACTGTAGTCCTGAACTGAGACAAGACTGCCTTGGGCAGTGGAAATGGAGAAAAACGATTAAAGATACCTGGGAGTAGTAGAAACAGTTAAGTTCCAGATCATGCAGGCCCATGTGCACTGCACCCTTGCCAAAGAGGGACAGCTCCCCAAGCGCAGGGACTCATCTTCCTGTGCCCTGTCCTGACGCGCTGCCTGACCCAGAGGTGCAGTAAGTCCCTGCTGATTGGATGTCTGAATGCAACACTTGCAGAACTTCATCTACCTCTCAGACTTTTTGCCTCTCCCCTCCCCTCCACTACCTTTTCTTGGTTATATGGTCAAGAATATGTTTCATTAGTTCTGTTTGCTTTCCATCTTACCTTTGTATTTTTACTTGTGTTTGCAAGCATATACCTTTTCCCTGATTCTTCATGGCCCTGGCCGAGGAAATGTGCCTAGCCGCCATGCCAATGCCACACTACCACCAGAACACAGCCCCTAGCACCTTCTGCCTGCCAACTTATTCCTCAACCAGCACACAAAGCAAGTTAATTCTAAAGAGTTCTCGTGGCATAGGTCAAGCCCGGCACTTCTGACACTCTTCTCTGTTGCTAAGTAAGGTACCAATGGGAAATCAGCTGCATGTTAGCTGCCACTTTATGCACTGTTGAGTTCTCAAAGATGGTTATGTCACAGAACAAAGTACTGGCCTAAAATCCAGGTTTCTGTCTTGACTTCTCACTTTTGTGTTTTTGTTTTGTTTTGTTTTGTTTTGTTTTGTTTTGTTTTGAGAGAGTCTGGCTCTTGTCACCCCAGGCTCCAGGCTAGAGTGCAGTGGCACCAATCTTGGCTCACCGCAGCCTCTGCCTCCCGGGTTCAAGCGATTCTCCTGCCTCAGCCTCCTGGGTAGCTGGGATTATAGACAGGCACCACTACACCCAGCTAATTTTGTACTTTTTTAGTAGAGACGGGGTTTCTCCATGTTGGTCAGGCTTGTCTCGAGCTCCCGACCTCAGGTGATCCTCCTGCCTCGGCCTCTCAAAGTGTTGGGATTACAGGCGTGAGCCACTACGCCTGGTTGACCTCCCACTTTCTATAGGAAGGATTCGCTTCGCTTCCCTGAGCTTCAAGTTCCTTGTCAGTATATGTGAGGCCATGCCAGAGCGCACTGCAGTGCTATGCACACCTAAGAGACTGATTAGTAGGTACCATTTCGTAGCAGCAAACAGAAGTCAAGGATAAGGGGGCTCCTTACAAGTCAATTCAAAATTTGGGTAACAGTAAATATTGTCAGTATTTTGCTTTTTTGTTTTGAGGCAGAGTCTTCCTTGTCACCCAGGCTGGAGTGCAGTGGCACGCTCTCAGCTCACTGCAACCTCCGCCTCCAGGGTTCAAGTGATTCTCCTGCCTCAACCTCCCGAGCAGCTGGGATTACAGGCACCTGCCACCATGCCTGGCTAATTTTTCTATTTTTAGTAGAGAAGGGGTTTCACCATGTTGGCCAGGCTGCTCTCAACTCCTGACCTCAGGTGATCCACCCACCTCGGCCTCCCAAAGTGCTGGGATTACAGGCATGGGGCACTGCGCCCAGCCCATTTTGTCAGTTCTTATGCTGCAACAGTCAAGTATGTGATGCCTATCCTCTTATTTTTAATAAAGTCCAAAAACACACTAATGGAAGTTTAATACTGTTTGTTGCTTATCCATCTCTAGGTCTCAAGAGATGTCTTAACTATGCTGTGAAAAGTAAGAACTCTCTTTAAGAGGATGTTTCTTGGCTGGGCGTGGTGGCTCATGCCTGTAATCCCAGCCACTTGGGAGGCTGAGGCAGGAGAATCACTTAAACCTGGGAGGCGGAGGTTTGCAGTGAGCTGAGATTAAGTCATTGCACTCCAGCCTGGACAACAAGAGTGAAACTCCATCTCAAAAAAAAAAAAAAAAAAGGATGCTTCACTATTAGGGGCCCTGAAGAAAAAAAAAAAAAAAGAATTAATGAATTGTTTTTCTCTTAAGGGCCTCAAATATTTACAGCCTTGAGGTTCCATATTTTCAAATTGGAAATGCATAACAAGCCAGGAGGCACAGTGTGAATTTCTTTCTTTTTTTTTTTTTTTTTTTTGAGATGGAGTCTCGCTCTGTCGCCCAGGCTGGAGTGCAGTGGCCGGATCTCAGCTCACTGCAAGCTCTGCCTCCCGGGTTCACGCCATTCTCCTGCCTCAGCCTCCCGAGCAGCTGGGACTACAGGCGCCCGCCACCTCGCCTGGCTAGTTTTTTGTATTTTTTAGTAGAGACGGGGTTTCACCATGTTAGCCAGGATGGTCTCGATCTCCTGACCTCGTGATCCGCCTGTCTCGGCCTCCCAAAGTGCTGGGATTACAGGCTTGAGCCACCGCGCCCGGCCCACAGTGTGAATTTCTAACCTAGTACTAGAGCTTCGAGGTATTCTTGTCCTTAGGAAAATCAGTTTTGTTCAAACTAAAATACAGTCAAGGACTTGTTTTCTTTAAACTAATCAATTGACAAACAACCTGGCCCTTTTCCTCTCGGCATGTGAATTATACAACTTGTTAAGAGTATTGGGTTTTATTTGGATAAAGGAGGGAAGGAGAGTAGAATTGGGTAGAAGGTTCAATTTGTACAAACTTGGGTGGCCTCACCCTTCACTCCTTGTTAACTACATGAAATCATATGATTTAGCCATGTCTAATGTAATTTGATTGCTGGGAGGATGCAAATTTTCATGTTTGTTTTTCACCTGAATGTATCAAATTTCACTATGCTTTAACCTCAGCCACTAAGAAGCTATTACTAGAGCGTGTTTAAACAAGCTTACCTCTGCCGTCATGTTATCTGTCCAGAATTCAGAGTGGCAAACCATACTTGATGTGTATGTTTTTCTGCACCTGAGGAAATCATTTACATTAAGGCAGCTCTGTGATAGTCACTGTTCCTCAACATCCCCACCACATGGCAGCAGGTGGGGTTTTGGTGTGGGGAAGGGGCTCGGGAATGGACAGAAAGGACTCCTTTCCAGGTACTAGTTTGCACTTGTCTTAGAAAGAGAGCTGTGGGACTGGGCATGGTGGCTCACGCCTGTAATCCCAGCACTTTGGGAAGGCGAGGTGAGCACATCACTTGAAGTCAGGAGTTCGAGACCAGCCTGACCAATATGGTGAAATCCCATCTACTAAAAATACAAAAATTAGCCGAGCATGGTGGCGCACGCCTGTAATCCCAGCTACTCAGGAGGCTGAGGCAGGAGAATGGCTTGAACCTGGGAGGCAGAGGTTGCAGTGAGTGGAGATCACGCCACTGCATTCTAGCCTGGGCAACAGAGCAAGACTCGTCTCAAAAAAGAAAAAAAGACAGAAAGAAAGAAGGCCAGGTGCGGTAGCTCATGCCTGTAATCCCAGCACTTTGGGAGGCTGAGGTGGGTGGATCATGAGGTCAGGAGTTTGAGACCAGCCTGCCCAAGATGGTGAAACCCCGTCTCTACTAAAAATACAAAAATTAGCCGGGCACAGTGGTGGGCACCTCTAATCCCACCTACTCGGAGGCTTAGGCAGAAGAATCACTTGAATCCGTGATGCGGACCTTGCAGTGAGCCAAGATTGTGCCACTGCACTCTAGTCTGGGCGACAGAGCAAGACTCCGTCTCGAAAAAGAAAGAGAGAGAGAGAAAGAGAGAAAGCCATAATCTCAGGCTATCAGTTTAGTGTGCCTCTCTTCGGCCCATCACCTCTCACCCTGGGAATCCTGAAACCCACCAGGAACCACAAGCAAGTAAACCTGTAGCAAGCTCCCTAAAACAGCATCCAGGAAAACACATATATTTGTTCTTTTTTTCCCTGCTAAAAATGTTGTCTCACTCAGGGACCAGTCCTGAGGAATGTACGTGTTATCAGTTAACTTGACATTTTGCTCTGTTGTAGAAAGGCAGCGCCTTCATTCCTTGGAAATAACTCTGGGTCCTCGTCAAATAAACACCCCAGTCATGCTTCATGCCTATTTCTTCATTTTACATTCATGAGGGTTTAGCCCAGTGCCTTCCCCTGAGACTGCATGACTTGTGTACACTCCCCTCTTGTGTAAGTCAGAGTGAATCGTGTCTTTCTGGCCCGAGCCCCAAACCTTCCTTGGGCTGAGCCTCAGGGCTGCCTCGGGTGCAACATGCAGGAAGCTTTGTTTTGTATGTTTTGAATTCCTTGCTGTCCTGATGTTCTTGGATGAACCAGTGTCCTTGTACACAGTGTCTCTACTTAGTGATTGATAAAAGTTCTTGGCTGGGCAGAAGCCAGTTGACAGTTCCTGCAGTTGGATGAGTCACGGGAACCTCCGCTCACCCGCTCCGGGCTGCAGAGGCAACTCCAGGCACCCACAGCAGCTCAGACGCGTGATAAGACTTGTCTGCACACCACATCATCCCAGCCCAGGAGCCTCTAATTACACGTCTGGTGTTTGCAGGAGCCCAGGTGGCCTGCGCTTCCATGGGCCGAGAACTGTGAAGATAGCAGGGGCTGGGTTCTCACTGCCAGCGCAGAGGCCAGGGTGGGGGAGGCATCTCAAAGCCCCAGTGCGTCACTTCAATACCAATTATAATACCCGCGTTCTAAAGAAAACAAGTCCATTTAATCATGCGCTTCTTGTTTTCTAAAGCACTGCCACAATTTTATCTTCCCATAGACATTTCGAGCCCTTTTTTGTTTGTTTGTTTGTTTGTTTGTTTGTTTTTACATCTCACCTTTCCATTCACCCTTCTTAGTACAGGCAGAAACCTACCTGGCACTGCGGGAGATTGAGTGTAGGAGAAAGCAGGATGGCGATGGGCCTGAATGGTGGTGTGTTTTCCTCCACACAATGTGGCTTTGTCCTCCAACGTGTCCCACGTGATGGAATCTGGCTGATCTGACTTGCTTGCAGATGTCTGTAACAGCATTAGCAGCTTCCAATTGTCAGGAGTTCGCTGCTTGCCAGGCACGCTGTCGGGCACACTGAAATGTTGTGGGATGGCCTTGGGATCAGCCCTAGAACCATGAGACCTACTTTCACAGAATGGACACTCGTTCAGAGCAGAGCAAGGAAGTCACTGTCACCGAAACCAAAACTGCGCCTGGCCCAGGCCAGTCAGTGGCTGACGGCCGGAGCTGCTCTGTGGGACAGTAAAATGCAACATTTGTTGATCCTGTCAGGAACATCATCTGTGTGGGAGGTTTTTGAGGACAGCAGCCAAAAATCTGTTTTTGTTTTTGTTTTCACAGCCATATATATATATATATATATTTCTTCCATGCTTAGTTGATGCTGAATCAATTTGACGGTTCCTTTTGCAAGAGTCCACAAACTTTAACAATAATAGACAGTCATTTGTCATCTGGCAAGATGAGATTGAGAAGATTCTCATTGAGAAACTGATTTACCCAACTGAAATGTTCATTTAAATTTTTTTCCTCTAAAACCTGGAGTACTCATCTGTGGATGGATGACTTCTACTCGTGTAATTTTTTTTCTCAAATTGGATAGTTAAATGATTCTATGCATTTAGTAATCACAAAAAGTCAGTTTTATGGATACGGTTTTCTCTGAACAGTTTTGGTACAGACAAAAACAGGTGTTACCATCCACCCGGCATGCATTATAATTCTGTCCTTGCCTAATCCCCACCCAAATGCCCATTTCCATCTACACAAACTCATTCTTTCTGAATCATAAATGCCACACCCTCAGTTGCACATAAAACTTTGCCGTATTAGGCCGGGCGCGGTGGCTCAAGCCTGTAATCCCAGCGCTTTGGGAGGCCGAGACGGGCGGATCACGAGGTCAGAAGATCGAGACCATCCTGGCTAACATGGTGAAACCCCGTCTCTACTAAAAAATACAAAAAACTAGCCGGGTGAGGTGGCGGGCGCCTGTAGTCCCAGCTACTCGGGAGGCTGAGGCAGGAGAATGGCGTAAACCCGGGAGGCGGAGCTTGCAGTGAGCTGAGATCCGGCCACTGCACTCCAGCCCGGGCGACAGAGCGAGACTCCGTCTCAAAAAAAAAAAAAAAAAAAAAAAAAAAAAAAAAAAAAAAAAAAAAAAAAAAACTTTGCCGTATTATGTATACATCAGTGTGTACGAAGACAAGTTGTGGCTTAGAAGAGGTCCATTTACAGTTTCTGGAACTGTTTATCATCTCACTTCTCCATAACTGATTCTAGGTCTGAAACGTTTTCTTCTAAAATTTGATAGCCTGATTTTGAGGATATGTTTTCAACACCTTTTCTGGTTACAAATCCTGATGTTGGCAGGTATTTTTCCTGTAAGCATGAAGACCAACCAAGACAAGGTACACTGTGCTATTAATCAAAGTGGCACAGAACAACTATGTGGCAGGTCATAGCCAGGAGTGTAGTGTAACATGGATATGGAGGGCCATGAAGATTCCCATAGCCCTCCTGCTACACATCTGAAAATCTCCTGAAATTCAGAATAAACCCATTACTGAAAAACAAAAGTATTTATTGGCATACCAGACTGTTTCAGGAATTCATGAAAGATAGAAGGCAGATGGGTCTTGTTTGATGGAGAAATAAGACCAAAGGAAAGACCAAAGGCTAAAAGATCTACAGGAGGGGCCGGGTGCAGTGGCTCACGCCTGTAATCCCAGCACTTTGGGAGGCCAAGGCAAGTGGATCACTTGGGGCCAGGAGTTTGAGACCAACCTAGTCAACATGGTAAAATCCCATCTCTATTAAAAATACAAAAATTAGCCAGGCATGGTGGCTCGCACCTGTAGTCCCAGCTACTCAGGAGGCTGAGGCAGGAAAATTGCTGAACCTAGGAAGTGGAGGTTTCAGTGAGCCAAAATCATGCCACTGCACTCCAGCCTAGAGGCAGAGTGAGACTCCGTCTCAAAAAACAAACAAAAAGTTCTACAGGAGGTGACTTCTGAGAAAGTGGCTGTGAGTTTTGAGAAAGTTCTGCCCTTTATAGAAATAGGGAACAGGAAGGAGCCCTGAGGCAGGGGTCAGGGTGATTATCTGGGGGATTTTGAAGGATCAGCCAGCTACCTTCGCCCCCTTCCCCACCTCTCTCATGCTAAACTGTGTCACAGTGAGTGTGTGCCCACAGGCCACAGCATTGGTGACAAGAGGCACAGCAAGACCCTGGGTAGCAAGAAATCTGCACTATTTCTAGGTGGGCTGGAAAAGCCCTCCTGACTGAGAGGACTCAGCCTTCCTCACACTGCCCTGTGTTTCCTCTGCTGTGGTTATCAGAGGCAAACTCATGTCATCAGAACCTGGTTCAACAGACAGAAGAATAGGAATTTTGAAATATGAGCCCAAAATTTAAATTGCCAAGCATTTGAGGAAAATTAGTATCAAGAAAAAGTACGAAACTCAATAAACAAAGACTAATCCCCATGCAAACATTTCACAAAGCAAACAGATGTTAAAAACAATCCTCGGAGATTAGACAGAATATTATATTCGTGAAATAACAGGCTGTTAGGCTGGGCTCAGTGGCCCCAACCTGTAATTGCAACATTTTGGGAAGCCAAGGCGGGCGGATCACGAGGTCAGGAGTTCAAGACCAGCCAGGCCAACATAGTGAAACCCCATCTCTACTAAAAATACAGAAATTAGCCGGGCATGGTGGTGCGTGCCTATAGTCCCAGCTACTCGGGAGGCTGAGGCAGAATTGCTTGAACCCAGGAGGCAGAGGTTGCAGTAAGCCGAGATGGTGCCGCTGCACTCCAGTCTAACAACACAGCAAGACTCCGTCTCAAACAAAATAAAATAAAAAAGAACAGGCTGTTGTGTTTTTTGTTTTTTTTTGTGACAGAGTCTCACTCTGTTGCCCAGGCTGGAGTACAGTGGCCCAATGTCTGTTAGCTGCAACCTCCGCCTCCTGGGTTCAAGCGATTCTCCTCCTGCCTCAGCCTCCCAAATAGCTGGGACTACAGGCGCGTGCCACCAAGCCTGACAATTTTTTGTATTTTTAGTAGAGATGAGGTTTCACCATGTTAGCCAAGATGGTCTCGATCTCCTGACCTCGTGATCTGTCCACCTCGGCCTCCCAAAGTGCTGGGATTACAGGCATGAGCCACCGCGCCCGGCCGAGAACAGGTTGTTTTGTAAAAATGCAAAGGGATAGAAAGTGTGAGGAAAGGTTAAGAGACATTTAGAATCTGAGAAGAGTAGAGGGTGGCATAGATGAAATAATTAAAACATAACATGAAAAATTTTTAGATCTGAAGAAAAATACAAGTCTTCATGTGGAAAGGGCCCTCTGAATGCCAAATGATTTGCTTGAAGATAAGACTACACCTAGACACGTTTCCCAAAATTTCAGAAAACCAAGGATAACAAGAATAAACCTTCCAAAGAGAAAAACAAAAAGCAAAAATGTCACCTACAGAGGAGTAAGAATTATACCAGTCCCAGCAACACAGAATGCTAGAATAAAATGCAATCATATTAGTATCATCAAAGTTCTAAGAAAAAAAGTTACGTCGGACACAGTGGCTCACGCCTATCATCCCAGCACTTGGGGAGGCCAAGGTGGGTGGATCACCTGAGGTCAGGAGTTAGAGACCAGCCTGGCCAACATGGCGAAATCCCATCTCTACTAATAACACACACACAAATTAGCTGGGCATGGTGGCACACACCTGTAATCCCACCTATTCGGGAGGCTGAGGCAGGAGAATTGCTTGAACCCGGGAGGCAAAGGTTGCAGTGAGCCAAGATCGCACCATTGTACTGCAGCCTGGGCAATAAGAGTGAAACTCTGTCTCAAAAAAAAAAAAAAGTTATTTTAAACCCAAAGTCCTGTACTCTGTACTCAGCCAAATTACTATTCAAATGAAGGGTCAAAATAAAATACACGGGGGTATAAAAAACCTCAGGAATTTTGTCACATTCAGATTTGCTCTCTGAAAGAAATTCTCAAAGATTGCAACCTAATAAGACTAAAAGAATCTGGCTCTGTTGCCCAGGTTGGAGTGCGGTAATGTGATCTTGGCTCACTGCAACTTCAACCTTCCAGGCTCAAGCAATCCTCCCTCCTCAGCCTCCCAAGTAGCTGGAACTACAGGTATGAGCCACCATGTCTAGCTAATTTTTGTATTTTTTTTAGAGACAAGGTCTTACCATGTGGCCCAGGCTGGTCTCAAACTCCTGGGCTCAAGCCATCCTCCTTGCCTTGACCTTGGGATTACAGGTGCGACTCACCACACCCAGCCTCTAAATTTTTCAATACCCAGAATTAATCAATTCTATCCTCTTCTCCAAAAGGATAAAAACCTTAGTCTGTTCTCACTTCAGTCCTCATTCTTCTTCTCCTTGAATTAAGGATCCTTGAACTTCCCCTTGAACTAAGATCTGGGATCTTAGTTCTCTATTATTATTTTTAGTTATACATAAAAATTACTTAAACTTCTCTGACTCAAAAAAAAAAACTTCTCTATAATGTGATTACTATGCACTGCATGCCTATATCAAAATATTCCATGTATCCCATAAATATATACACCTACTATGTACCCACAAAAATTAAAAATTAAAACAATTTTTAAAATTACTGGCTGGGCGCGGTGGCTCAAGCCTGTAATCCCAGCACTTTGGGAGGCCGAGACGGGCAGATCACGAGGTCAGGAGATCGAGACCATCCTGGCTAACACGGTGAAACCCCGTCTCTACTAAAAAAAAAAATACAAAAACTAGCCGGGCGAGGTGGCGGGCGCCTGTAGTCCCAGCTACTCGGGAGGCTGAGGCAGGAGAACGGCGTAAACCCAGGAGGCGGAGCTTACAGTGAGCTGAGATCCGGCCACTGCACTCCAGTCCGGGCGACAGAGTGAGACTCCGCCTCAAAAAAAAAAAAAAAAAAAATTACTTAAACTTAACTATAACTTATAATGGCTGCTTTGCTTACAATTGCCCACTGGATACCACATCTTCCTATTTTGGGAATTTTTTTTTTTTTTTTTTTTGAGACAGAGTCTTACTCTGTCGCCCAGGCTGGAGTGCAGTGGCATGATCTCAGCTCACTGAAATCTCTGCCTCCCCGGTTCAAGTGATTCTCCTTCCTCAGCCTCCCAAGTAGCTAGGATTACAGGTATGTGCCACCACACCGCTAATTTTTGTATTTTTAGTAGAGACAGAGTTTCATCACATTGACCAGGCTGGTCTTGAACACCTGACCTCAGGTGATCCCCCTGCCTTGGCCTCACAAGGTGCTGGGATTCCAGACGTGAGCCACCGCACGCAGCCACATTCCCTGCATGGCTTGGTGCAGTTTTCTTGGTAGTGAGTTCTCCCGAGATGTGGTTGTTGTCAAGTGTGTGTGGCATCTACTCCCCCACCCCCATCTCTTGCTCCTGCTCCCACCATGTGAGACTCCTGCTCCCACTTCACCTTCCACCATGAGCAAAAGCTCCCTGAGGCCTCCCCAGAAGCAAGCACATACCAGCGCCATGCTTCCTATACAGCCTGCAGAACCATGAGCCAAATCAACCTCTTTCTTTATCAATTACCCAATCTTGGGTATTTCTTTATAGCAATGCAAGAACAGCCTAGCATGTTCCCCAACTCAAGATATGACTGATGCCAAAACTGTACAAAGACTGCAAGAAAGGAAAATTTCAGTTCAACTGTACCCATGAGATGTAAAAACCCTCAATTACATACTTATCAAATAGAACCTGGTAATATATAAAAACATAATGACCACATTGGGTTTATTTCAGGCATGCAAGACTAGTTCACTAGAAAATCTACTGATATAATTCGCCATGGTAATAGATTAAAGGAGAAAAGCCAGAAGATGTCACTGATGATGGAAAACCATTCAATAAATTTCAACATCTACTCATGACAAAAACTCTTAGCAAACGAAGAATGGAAAGTGTACTTTATTTATTTATTTATTTATTTATTTATTGTTGTTATTATTATTATTATTTGAGACAGAGTCTATCTCTGTCACCCAGGCTGGAGGTTAGAAGAAAGGTCAGAGAGACTTGAAGGGGATCTGGACAGGCCACCACAGAATATGCCACTTTGACATAAAGATTATTTTGAGCTGAAGGCAATTGAGAATCAACAGATCCAGAACGAGTTCTCTGCCCTCCCCCTTTTTGCCTAAAAGCAGGTCATAAATTTGATCACACCAGTGTACTCCAGCCTGGGTGACAGAGCGGGAACCTGCCTCTTAAAAAGTAAATAAGTAAATAAAAGGATCTGCATTTCTATATACCAACAACAATCAGAAAACAATTTTTTTTTTTTTTTTTTTTTTTGAGACAGAGTCTCGCTCTGTGGCCCAGGCTGGAGTGCAGTGGCCGGATCTCAGCTCACTACAAGCTCCGCCTCCCGGGTTTATGCCATTCTCCTGCCTCAGCCTCCCGAGTAGCTGGGACTACAGGCGCCCGCCACCTCGCCCGTCTAATTTTTTGTATTTTTTTGGTAGAGACGGGGTTTCACCGTGTTAGCGAGGATGGTCTCGATCTCCTGACCTCGTGATCCGCCCGTCTTGGCCTCCCAAAGTGCTGGGATTACAGGCTTGAGCCACCGCGCCCGGCCCAGAAAACAATTTTTAAAAGGAATTAACAAAGGAAGGAAGGAAGGAAGGAAGGAAGGAAGGAAGGAAGGAAGGAAGGAAGGAAGGAAGGAGGAAGGAGGGAGGGAGGGAGGGAGGGAGGGAGGGAGGGAGGGAGGGAGGGAGGAGGAAGGAAAGAGAGAGAAAGAGAAAAGAAAGAAAGGAAAGAAAGAAAGGAAGGAAGGAAGGAAGGAAGGAAAGGGAGAGAGAGAGAGAGAGAAAGAAAGAAAGAAAGAAAGGAAAGAAAAAAGGAAAGAGAAAGAGAAAGAAAGAAAAAAAGAAACGAGGAAAAAAAAAAGAGAGAAAGGAAAAAAGAAAGCGAAAAAAAAAAAAAAGACCTAATATACCTAACAATAACTCCAAAAGATGTGTAAACCCTTAATGGGGAAATTAACAAAACTTTATTGAAACACATTAAAGTTGACTTATGTGTGGGTCAACCATAGTGGCTCACATCTGTAATCCCAGAACTTTGGGCAGCTGAGGCAAGCAATCACTTGAGGCCAGGAATTTGAGACCAGCCTGGCCAACATGATGAAACCCCATCTCTACTAAAAATACCAAAGAATTAGCCAGGTATGGTGGCACATGCCTGTAATCCCAGTTACATGGGAGACTGAGGCAGGATAATCGCTTGAACTCAGGAGGTGGAGGTTACAGCGAGCTGAGATTGTACCATTGCACTCCAGTCTGGGAGACAGAGTGAGACCCTGTTCAAAAAAAAAAAAAAAAAAAAAAAATCATGTCAGCAACAACAACAGAAACCTGATTCAAAACTGGGCAAAGTGCATGCTTCAGCAGCACATATACTACAAATGGAACAATACAGATTATTAGCATAGTCCCTGAAAAAAATTTTTAATGGGCAAAGCACTTGAATAGACATTTCTAAGATGTACAAATGGCCAATAAGTAGATGAAAAAGATGCTCCACATCATTACTCATTAGGAAAAATGTAAATCAAAAACCACAATGAGAACGACCACATGATTCAGCATTCCACTTCTGCATGTGTGCCCCAAAGAATAGAAAGCAGGGTCTGGAAGAGCTGTGGACACATGTTAACAGCAGCATTATTCACAATAGCTAAGAGGTGGAAGTAATCCAAGAATCTATAAAGGGATGAAAGATAAGCAAAATGTGGAACATACATACACTTAAATTTGATTCAGCCTTTAAAAGGAAGGACATTATGGGCCAGGGGCAGTGGCTCACGCCTGTAATCCCAGCACTTTCAGAAGCCAAGGTGGGCAGATCATTTGAGGTCAGGAGTTTGAGGCCAGCCTGACCAACATGGCAAAACCCTGTCTGTACAAAAAAATACAAAAATCAGCCGGGTGTGGTGGCGTGTGCCTGTAATCTCAGCTACTCGGGAGGCTGAGGCAGGAGAATCACTTGAACCTGGGAGGTGGAAGTTGCGGTGAGCCAAGATCACACCACTGTACTGTAGCCTGGGCAACAGAGCAAGACTTGGTCTCAAAAAAAAAAAAAAAGGAAATTCTAACACATGCCACAACGTGGACATTGAGGATGATTTGCTAAGTAAAATAAGCCAGTCACAGAAAGACAAATACTATGTGATTCCACGGATAGGAGGTACTGAGGGTAGTCTCATTCATAGAGAGAAAGTGGTTGCCAGGGGCTGGGGGTAGGGGGAAAGGAAAGTTAGTGTTTACTGGATACAGAGTCTCAGTTTTACAAGACGAGAAAGAGTTTGGGAGACGGATGGTGCTGATGGTTGCACAACAGGATGAATGTATCTAATACCACCAAATCGTACAACGGTTAGGATGGTACATTTCGTGTTACATGTACTTTACTGCAATAAAAAAATTTAATGGGGGAAATCCATTAACAGAAGAATGCCCAGGAGTTCGAGTTCAGCCTGGACAACATAGTGAGATCTCATCTCTACAAAAAAATACAAAAAATTAGTCGGGTGTACTGGCATGCGCCTGCAGTGCCAGGTACCTGTAGTTCCAGCTACTGTGAGTGGAGGGGCAGGTGGCTGAGGTAAAAGGATGGCCTGAGCCCAGGAAATGGAGGCTGCAGTGAGCCTTGATCACGCCACTATACTCCAGCCTGGGTGACAGAGCAAGACTCAAAAAAAAAAAAGGTTAAATAAGTTACAGTATGGTTATACTATAACATTCTGTTCAACGCTTATATAAACAAAGTGGACTTGAACATGAGCAGATTTTTAAGGCATACTGTTTCAAAAAATTCAATTTGCAAAACAATGTACCCAATAGGATCCTATGTATTTTATTTATTTATTTAGAGATGGAGTTTTGCCCTTTCGCCCAGGCTGGAGTACAATGGTGTGATCTCGGCTCACCACAAACTCAGGCGCCAGACACCAGGCCCAGCTAATTTTTGTATTTTTTTTTTGGTAGAGATGGGGTTTCACCGTGTTGGCCAGGCTGGTCTTTAATTCCCGACCTCAGGTGATCCGCCCACCTCGGCTTCCCAAAGTGCTGGGATTACAGGCATGAGCCACTGCGCCCAGCCTTATTTTATTTTTAAAAAACTGACAATAATGTACAGCTCTGTGTATGTACAAAACATAATGTGTGTGGATGTGGATGTGTACAGTTACACATTTGTAAATTCCTAGAAAACAGACTGGAAGCGAGACCCCAAAGTGGGACTTTGGGGAAAGGAAGAGGAGGGAGAGGAGGGAGAGAAGGGAGGGGAGGGAGGGGAGGGAGGGCGGAACAGAGAACTTTCAAGTCTTGCTTTATGTATTCATGTATCATTTGAGTCTTTCCCAATGAACAGGTATTGATGTATTTGTTGTATAATTACATTTTTAAGTGCTTTAAGACCCAGGTGGCGCTGA
The DNA here is from genome assembly GCF_007565055.1 of Rhinopithecus roxellana. Classification (NCBI taxonomy): domain Eukaryota; kingdom Metazoa; phylum Chordata; class Mammalia; order Primates; family Cercopithecidae; genus Rhinopithecus; species Rhinopithecus roxellana. Next base: position 30,115 of record NW_022143784.1, read on the forward strand.
GCTAGATGCCT
>NW_022143785.1:0-2265 GCF_007565055.1 Rhinopithecus roxellana
TATAATAGAGAGAGGTATAAAATAGAATAATAAATATATAGAGGAATAAAATATAGACATAATAGATATAATAGATGTAGGTATAAAATATAGACACAATATATGTAATGGATATAGGTAGAAAATAAAGACATAATATATAGATGTAAAATGTAGACATACAACATATAATAGATGTAGGTATAAAATATAGATATAATAGATAAAATAGATATAGCTATTAAATATAGACAATAGATATAATAATATAGATAAAAAATATAGATATAATAGATATAGTGGATATAGGTATAAAATATAGAGATAATAGATATAATATATATAGGTATAAAATATGGACATAATAAATAAAATAGATATAGGTATAAAATGGAGTCGTAGTAGATATAATAAGAATAGGTACAAAATATAGATATAATAGATACAAGTATATAATATAGATATAATAGATATAATAGATATAGGTAGAAAATACAGATATAATAGATATGGTAAAATATAGATGTAATAGTTATAATAGATATAGGTATAAAATATAGATGAAATAGATATGAGTATAAAATATAGACATAATAGGTATACGTATAAAATATAGATATAATGGATATAATAAATATAGGTATAAAATATAGACATAATAGATATTGGTATAAAATATAGACATAATAGATATAATAGATATAGGTATAAAATATAGGCATAATAGACATAATAGATATAGGTATAAAATATAGACATAATGGATATAATTGATATAGGTATAAAATATAGACATAATAGATATAATAGATATAGGTGTAAAATATAGACATAAGAGATACAATAGATATAGGTATAAAGTATAGACATCATAGATATAATAGATATAGGTATAAAATATAGACATAATACATATAATAGATATCGGTATAAAATATAGACATAATAGATACAATAGATACAGGTATAAAATATAGCCATAATAGATATAATAGAGGTATAAAGTATAGACATAGTAGATATAATAGATCGTGGTATTAAATATAGCCATAATAGATATAATAGATAGAGGGTATAAATTATAGACATAATAGATATAATGGATAGAGGTATAAAATATAAAGATAATAGATATAATAGATAGAGGTATAAAATATAGAAATAATAAATGTAATGGAGGAATAAAATATAGACATAATAGATATAATAGATGTAGGTATAAAAAATAGACATAATATATATAATGGATATAGGTAAAATATAGACATAATATATAGGTGTAAAATGTAGATACAACATATAATAGATGTAGGTATAAAATATAGACATAATAGATATAATAGATATAGCTATTAAATAGAGATAATAGATATAATACATATAGGTAAAAAATATAGATATAATAGATATAGTGGATATAGGTATAAAATATAGACATAATAGATTATATATATAGGTTTAAAATATAGACACAATAGATATAATAGATATAGGTGTAAAATAAAGACATAAAAGATATAAGAGATATAGGTTTAAAAGATGGACATAATACGTGTAATAGATATAGGTATAAAAATAGACGTAATAGGTATAATAGATATAAGTATAAAATATAGACATATTAGAAATTAGAGGTATAGGTATAAAATATAGATATAATCGACATAGGTCTAAAATATAGATATAACAGATATAATAGATAAAGCTATACAATATACATATAATAGATATAATAGATATAGCTAAAATATATAGATATAATAGATATAGGTATAAAATATAGACATAAAAGCTATAACAGATATAGGTATATTATATACACATAATAGATATACGTATAAAATATAGACATAATAGATATAATAGCAAGAGGTATAAATTTCAGACATAATAGATATAACATATTTAGGTATAAAATGTATTTAAGTATAAAATATTAGTATAAAATAATATAAAATTAGATATAGTTTAAAATATAGACATAATAAATATAATAGATATAGGTATAAAATATAGATATAATAGTTATAAGAGATTTAGGTATAAAACATAGACATAATAGATATAACATATAGGTATAAGTATAGACATAATAGATATAATAGATATAGTTATAAAGTAGACATAATAGATATGATAGAGGTATGAAATATAGACATATAGATATAATAAATATAGGTATTAAATATAGACATTATACATATAAGTATAAATGATAGACATAATAGACATAATAGATATAATTATAAATATAGACGTAATAGATATTACATAGAGGTACAAAAT
>NW_022143786.1:0-28751 GCF_007565055.1 Rhinopithecus roxellana
GAGGTATATATATAGACATAATAGATACAATATATAGGTATAAAATATAGATTAATAGATAAAATAGATATAGGTATTAATATAAAATATATTAATAGATATAGGTAGAAAATATATATATAATAGGTAGAGGTATAAAATACAGAAATAATAGATATGATAGATATAGTTATAAAATATAGACATAATAGATTAATAGATATAGGTATAAAATATAGACATAAGTGATATAATAGATGTAAAAAAAATAGATATAATAGATATAGGTATAAAATGTAGATATAATAGATATAATATATTACGTATAAAATATGATAAAATAGATATAGTTATAAAATATAGATATAATAGATATAATAAATACAGATATAAAATATAGATATAATAGATAAAATTATAAAATATAAATACAATAGATATAATATTATAGGTATAAAATATGGATATAATACATATAGGTATAAAATATAGGTATAATTGATATAGGTATAAAATATAGATATAAAAGATATAATAGATATAGGAATAAAATATTGACATAATAGATATGATAGAAATATGTATACAATACAGATATAATAGATATAATGGATAGAGTTATAAAAGATAGATATAATAGATATATGTATAAAATATAAACATAATACATATAATCGCTACAAGTATAAAATACAGACATAACAGATATAGGTATAAAGATCAGACATTATAGATATAATAGATATAGCTATGAAATATAGTCATAAGATGTACAATACATATAGGTATAAAATATAGACATGATAAATATAATCGATACAGGTATAAAATATAGACATAATAGATGTAGGTATAAAGTATAGACATAATAGATAAAATAGATATCGGTATAAAATATAGACATAATACATACAAAAGATATAGGTATAAAATATAGACATAATAGATACAATAGATATAGGTATAAAATATAGACACAATAGATATAATAGATTTAGGTATAAAATACAGACATAATAGATATATATAGGTATAAAATATAGAGATTATAAATATGATAGATATAGTTATAAAATATAGACATAATAGATATAATAGATATAGGTATAAAATATAGACATTATAGATAGATGTAGGTATAAAATATAGACATAATAGATATAATAGATACAGGTTCAAAAATATAGATATAATAGATGTAGGTATAAAATATGAATATAATAGATATAATAGATATATGTATAAGATATAGACATAATAGATATAATAGATATAGGTATAAAATATAGATATAATAGATATAGTAGTTACAGGAATAAAATACAGACATAATTGAAATAGGTATAAAATATAGACAAAATAGATATAAAAGATATAGGTATCAAATATAGACATAATAGATATAATAGATATATGTATAAGATATATACATAATAGATATAATAGATATAGGTATAAAATATAGACACAATAGATAAAATAGATATAGGAATAAATTAGAGACATAAATGATGTAGGTACAAAATACAGACATAATAGATATAATAGATATACGTATAAAATATAGACATAATAGGTATAGCTATAAAATATAGACATAATAGATATAATATAGGCATAAAATATAGACATAATAGATATAATAGATATAGGTTTAAAATATAGACATAATAGATATAATGGAGAGAGGTAAAAAATATAGACATAATAGATATAGGTATAAAATATAGACATAATAGTTATAATAGTTGTAGGTATAAAATATAGACATAATAAATACAGATATAGGTATAAACAATAGTCTTAAAAGATATAGGTATAAAATATAGACCTAATAGATATAATAGATATAGGTATAAAATATAGACATAATAGATATAATAAATATAGGTATAAAATATACATATAATAAATATTGGTATAAAATATAGACATAGTAGATATAATAGACACATATAAAATATACATGTGATAGATATTGGTATAAAATATAGATATAATTAATATAGGTATAAAATATAGACAAAATAGATATAATTGATATAGGGAAAAATACAGACATAATAGATACAATACATATAGGTATAAAATATAGACATAATTGATATAGGTATAAAATATAGACATAATTCATATAATAGATATAGGTATAAAATACAGACATAAAAGGTATGTGTATAAAATATAGACATAGCAGATATAATAGAAATAGGTATGAAATATAGATATAATAGATATAGGGATAAAATATTGATATAATTGATATAACATATGTAGATATAAAATATAGACATGATAGATATAGGTATAAAATATAGACATAATAGGCATAATAGATATACGTAGAAAATATAGACATAATTGATATGGAAATAAAATATAGACATAATGCATATAATAGATATAGGTATAAAATATAGACATAATAGTTATAGGTATAAAATATAGACATAACTGATATAGGTATAAAATATAGACATAATGCATACAATAGATATAGGTATATTATATAGACATAATAGGTATGGGTATAAAATATAGACATAATAGATATAATAGATACAGGTATAAAATATAGATATAATAAATATAATATATATAGCTATAAAATATTGACATAATCGATATAATAGATATAGATATAAAATATAAACATGACAGATATAGGTATAAAATATAGACATAATAGGTATAATAGATATAGGTAGAAAATATAGACATAATTGTTATAGGTATAAAATATAGACTTAATGCATAGAGTAGATATAGGTATAAAATATTGACATAATAGATATAATAGATATAGGTATGAAATATAGACATAATAGATATAGGTATAAAATATAGACCGAATAGGTATAACAGATATAATTATAAAATATAGACATAGTAGATATAATAGATAGAGGTATAAAATATAGGCATAATAGATATAATCGTTATAGGTATAAAATATAGACATAACAGATACAATAAATACAGGCATAAAATATAGACATAATAGATATAATAGATATAATCGGAAAATGTAGATACAATAGATAAAGTTATAAAATATAGATATAATAGATATGATAGATACAAGTATAAAATATAGAAATAATATATATAATGGATATAGGTATAAAATGTAGATATAATAGATATAGATAAAAATATAGACATAATTGATATAATAGATATAGGTGTAAAATATAGATATAATAGATATAGGTATAAAATATAGACATAACAGATATAATAGATATAGGTGTAAAATATAGACATAATAAACAGGTATAAAGTTTAGTCATAATTGATATAATAGATATAGGTATAAAACATAGACATAATAGTTATAATAGATGGAGATATAAAGTATAGACATAGTAGATATAATACATTTAGGTATTAAATATAGACATAATAAATATAATAGATATATTAATAAAATAGAGACATAATACATATAATAGATATAGGTATAAAATATAGACATAAGAGATATCATAGATATACGTATAAAATATAGACATAATAGATATAGTAGATATAGGTAAAAAAATAGACATAATAGATATAATAAATATAGGTATAAAATATAGACATAGAAGATATAATAGATATATGTATAAATTGTAGATATAACATACAGCTATGAAATACAGATACAATAGATATAGATATAGGTATTAAATAAATATATAATAGATATAGGTATAAATAATAGATATAATAGATATAATGGATATAGGTATAAAATATAGAAATAATAGATGTAATAGATATAGGAATAAAATATAGACATTATAGATATAATAGATGTCAGTATAAAATATAGACATAATAGATATAATAGACAAAGTTATAAAATATAGACATAATAGATATAGTAAATATAGGTATAAAATATAGACATCAGAGATATAAAAGACATAGGTAGAAAATATAGACATAACAGGTATAGTAGATATACGTAAAAAATATGGACATAATAGATATAATAGATATAGGTATAAAATATAGACATAACAGATATAATAGATAGAGGTATAAAAAACAGACATAATAGATAGAGTAGATATACGTAAAAAATATGGACATAATAGATATAATAGATATAGGTATAAAATATAGACATAACAGATATAATAGATAGAGGTATAAAATACAGACATAATAGATATAGTAGATATACGTAAAAAATATGGACATAATAGATATAATAGATATAGGTATAAAATATAGACATAACAGATATAATAGATATAGGTATAAAATATAGACAAAATAGATATAATAGATATAGGTATGAAATATAGACATAATAGATATAGGTATAAAATATAGACAGAATATATATAACAGTTATAGTTCTAAAATATAGACATAATAGTTATAATAGACATAGGTATAAAATAGAGACATAAGAGATATAGGTATAAAATACAGACATAATAGATATAACAGATATAGGTATAAATTATAGACAATAGATATAATAGATACAGGTATAAAATATAGTCATAACAGATATAATAGATATACACATAATAGATATAATAGATTTTGGAGACAAATATAGACATAATAGATTTAACAGATATAGTTAAAATATAGATATAATAGATATAATAGATATAGGTATAAAATATAGGCATAATCGATATAATAGATAGAGGTATAAAATATAGACATAATAGACATAATAGATATAGATATAAAATATAGACATAATAGATATAATAGCTATAGGTATAAAATATAGGCATAATCGATATAGTAGATAGAGGTATAAAATATAGACATAATAGATATAATTGATAGAGTTATAAAATATAGACATAATAGGTATAATAGAGGGATAAAATATAGACATAATAGATATAATAGATATTGGTATAAAATACAGACGTAATAGATATAATGGATGTAGGTATAAAATATACACAAAATAGATATAATAGGTATAGGTATAAAATATAGACGTAATAGATACAGGTATAAAATATAGATAATTGATATAATAGATATAGGTATAAATTATAGACGAAAGAGATATAATAGTTATAGGTATAAAACATAGACATAATAGATACAATATATATGGGTATAAAATATAGACATAATAGATATAGGTAAAAAATATAGACATAATAGATGTAATAGATATAGGTAAAAATATAGACATAATAAATATAGGTATAAATTATAGACAGAATAGATACAACAGATATAGTTATACAAAATGGAGATAAGAGTTTTAATAGATATAGTTATAAAATATTGACACAATAGGTAAAGGTTTAAAATACAGACATAATAGGTATAATAGATATATTTAAAAATATACACCGAATAGATATAATAGACATAGGTATAAAATATAGACATAATAGATATAATAGAAATACGTATAAAATATAAATATAATAGATATTGATATAAAATATAGATATAATAGATAGAGGTATTAAATATAGATATAATAGATATAATTATAAAATATAAATATAATAGAAATAATAGATATAGGTATAAAATATAGACATAATATATATAATTGACACAGGGATAAAATATAGACATAATAGATATAATAGATATAGGTATAAACTATAGACATAATAGATATAATGGATACAGGTACAAAATATAGATATAATAGATATTGGTATAAAATATAGATATAATAGATATAATAGATATATGTATGAAAAATAGACATAATAGATACAGGTATAAAATATAGACAAAAGATATAGTAGACATAGGTATAAAATATAGATACAATAGATATAATTATAAAATATATATATAGTAGATATAATAGATACAGGTAAAAAAATAGATATCATGGATATAGGTATAAAATAATGTTATAATAGATATAAGTATAAAATATAGATATAATAGATATAGGCATAAAATATAGACATAATAGATATGATAGATATATGTATAAAATATAGTAGATATAACGGATACAGGTATCAAACATAGATATAATAGATATAGGTATAAAATATAGATATAGTGGATATAATAGATATAGGCATAAAATATAGACATAATAGGTATAATAGATATAGGTGCAAAATATAGACATAATATATAGTTATAAAATATAGACATAATAGTTATAATAGATATAGGTATAAAATAAAGACATGATAGATATGATAGATATAGGTATAAAATATAGACATAATAGATATAATAGAAATAGGTATAAAATATAGACGTAATAGATATAATAGACATAGGTATAAAACGAAGACATAATAGATATAATAGATACAGGTATAAAATATAGATATAATAGATATAGGTATAAAAAATAGATATAATAGATATAATAGATAGACATAATAGATATAATAGATATAGGTATAAACTATACATATAATAGATATAGGTACGAAATATAGATATAATAGATATATTAGATATAGGTATAAAATATACATATAATAGATATAGGTATAAAATATAGATATAATAGTTATAATAGATACAGGTATAAAATATAGATATAATAGACATAAGTATAAAATATAGACATAATAGGGATAATAGATATAGGAATAAAATATAGACATAATACATATAATACATATACTTATAAAATATACACATAGTAGATATAATAGATATAGGTATAAAATATAGACCTAATAGATATAGGTGTAAAATATAGACATAATAGATATAATAGATATAGGTGTGAAATATAGATATAATAGATATAGGTGAAAAATATAGATATAATAGATATAATATATACAGGTATAAAATATAGTTATAATAGATATCGTTAGAAAATATATACATAATAGATACAGGCATAAAATAAAGACATAATAGATATGACAGATATAGGTATAAAATATAGACATCACAGATATAATAGATATAGGTATAAAATATAGATATAATAGATATAACACATAGAGGTATAAAATATAGATATAATAGATATAGGTATAAAATATAGATATAATAGATATAATAGATATACATATAAAATATAGATACAATAGATATCGGTATAAAATATAGATATAATACATATAATAGATACAGATATAAAATACAGACACAATAGAAATGATAGATATAGGTATAAAATATACACATAATGGATATAATAGAATATAGTTATAAAATATAGACATAATAGAAATAATATTTATAGGTATAAAATATAGTAATAAAAGATATAATACATATAGGTATGAAATATAGACATAATAGATATAACAGATATAAGAATAAAAAATAGACATAATAAATATAGGTATAAAATATATACATAATAGATATAATAGATATAGGTATAAAGAATATACATAATAGATATAATACATATAGGTATAAAATATAGACATAATAGATATAATAGATATAGGTATGAAATATAGACATATTGGATATACGTGTAAAATATACACCTAGTTGATATAATAGATATAAGTATAAAGTATAGGCATAATAGATATAGGTTTAAAATATAGACATAATAGATATAATAGACATAGGTATAACATATAGACATAATTGATAAAATAGATATAGATATAAAATATAGACATAATAGATATAATATATATAGGTATAAAAGATTCACAGAATAGATATAATAGATATAGATATAAAATATGGACAGAATAGATATAATAGATATAGTTATAATATATAGACATAATAGATATAGGAGTAAAATACAGACATAATAGATATAAGAGATAAAGTTATTAAATATAGATATAATAGATATAGGTAAAATATAGATATAATAGATATAATATATATACGTATAAAATATTGATATAATTGATATACCATAAAATATAGAAAGAATAGATATAAGAGATATAAGTTTAAAATATAGATATAATAGATATAATTATAAAATATAAATATAATAGATATAATCGATATAGGTATGAAATATAAATTTAAGAAATATAGGTATAAAATATAGTTATAAGAGATATAGGTATAAAATATAGATATAATACGTATGATAGACAGAGGTATAAAATATAGACATAATAGATATACATATAAAATATACACATAGTTGATATAATAGATATAGGTATAAAATATAGACATAATAGATATAGATATAAATTATAGACGTAATTGATATGATAGATATAGGTATAAATATAGACAAAATAGATATAATAGATATAGGTATAAAATATAGACATAATCGATATAATAAATACAGGTACAAAATATGGATATAACAGATATAGGTATAAAATATAGATATAATAGATAGATATAATACATATAGGTATATAGGTATAGATATAGGTATAAAACATAGACATAATACATATGATAGATATAATAGATATAATATACATGTATATACATAATAGATATAATAGATATAGTTATAAAATATACACATAATAGATATAATAAATATAGGTATAAAATATAGACATAATATATATAGGTATGAAAGAGAGACATAATAGATATAATAGATATAGTTATAAAATATTGACGTAATAGATATTATAGATATAGGTATAAAATATAAACATAATAGATATAATAGATATGGATATAATATATAATCATAATAGATATAATAGATATAGGTATGAAATACAGACATAATAGATATAATAGATATAGGTATGAAATATAGACATAATAGATGTGATATATATAGGTATAACATAAGGACATAATAGATATCATATACATAGGTATAAAATATAGACATAATAGATATAATTGAAATAGGTATAAAATATAGACATAATTGATATAATAGATATAGGTATAAAACGTAGACATAATAGATATAATAGATACAGGTATGAAATATAGATATAAGAGATGCAGGTATGAAATATAGATATAACAGATATAATAGAGAGACATAATAGATATAATAGACACACGTATAAAATATACATATAATAGATATAGTAGATATGTGTATCAAATATACATATAATAGATATAGCTATAAAATCTAGATATAGTGGATATAATAGATATAGGTATAAAATATAGACATAATAGATATAATAGATATAGGTATAAAATATAGACATGATAGATATAATAGATAAAGTTATAAAATATAGACATAATAGATATAATAGATATTGGTATGCAATATAGACATAATACATTTAGGTATAAAATATAGACATAATAGATATAATAGATATAGGTATAACATACAGACATAAGAGGTATAATAGATATAGGTATAAAACATAGACATAATAGATATAATAGATATAGGTATTAAATATAGACATAATAGTTATACGTATAAAATATAAACATAAAAATATAATAGATGTAGGTATAACATATAGACACAATAGATATAATAGATACAGGTATAAAACATAGACATAATAGATATAATAGATACAGGTATAAAATATAGACATAATAGATATAATAGATATAGGTATAAAATACAGACATTATAGATATGATATATATAGTTATAAAATATAGACATAAAAGGTATGATATATATAGGTATAAAATATAGATATAATAGATATGATAGATAGAGGTATAAAATATAGACATAATAGATATAATAGATACAGGTATAAAATTCAGACATAATAGATATAATAGATACAGGTATAAAATATTGACATAATAGATATAATAGATATAGGTACAAAATCTAGATATAATAGATATAGTTATAAAATATAGATATAATAGTTATAATAGATACATATCTATAAAAAGTAGATATAATAGATACAGGTATAAAATATAGACAATATATATAATAGATATAGATATAAAAATTAGAAATAATAGATATAATTATACAATATAAATGTAATAGATATAATAGATATAGGTAAAAAAATATAGATATAATGTATATAGGTATAAAATATGGTTATATTATATACAGGTATAAAATATAGATATAATAGATATAGGTATAAAGTACAGACACAATAGATATAATAGATATAGGTATAAAATATAGACATAAGAGGTATAATAGATATAGGTATAAAATATAGACATAATAGATATAATAGATATGGGTAAAAAATATAGAAAAAAGAAATATAATAGATAAAGATATTAAATATAGACATAATCGATATAGGTATAAAGTACAGACACAATAGATATAATTCATATAGGTATAAAATATAGACATAAGAGGTATAATAGATATAGGTATAAAATATAGACATAATATATATAATAGATATAGGTAAAAAATATAGACATAATAGATATGGGTATAAAATATAAACATAATAAATATAATAGATATAGGTATGAAATATACACATAATAGATATAATAGATATAGGTTTAAAATACAGATCTAGTGGATATAATAGATATAGGCATAAAATATAGACATAATAGATATAATAGATATAGGTATAAAATATAGACATAATAGATATAATAGATAAAGACATAAAATATAGACATAATAGATATAACAGATATCGGTAAAAAATATAGACATAATAGATATGGGTATAAAATATAAACATAATACATATAATAGATATAGGTATGAAATATAGACATAAGAGATATAATAGATATAGGTATGAAACATAGAAATAATAGATATAGTAGATATAGGTATAAAATATAGACATGATAGATACAATAGATATAGACATAATAGATATAATAAATATTGGTATGAAATATAGACATAATAGATATAACAGATATAGTTAAAATATAGACATAATAGATATAATAGATATAGGTATAAAATATAGACATAATAGATATTATAGATACAGTTGTAAAATATAGACATAATAGATATAATAGATAGAGGTATAAAATATAGAAATAATAGATACAGGTATAAAATATAGTTATAATGGATATAATAGATATAGGTATAAAATACAGACATAATAGATATACTATTTATAGGTATAAAATATAGACATTATAAGTATAATAGATATAGGTATAGAATATAGATATAATACATATAAGAGATACAGGTATAAAATATAGATATAATAGATATATGTATAAAATATAAACATAAAAGGTAGAATATATATAGGTAAAAAAATTGTCATAATTTATATAATACATATACGAGTAAAATATAGATATAGTAGATATAAAAGATATAGATATAAAATATAGACATAATAGATATGGGTATAAAATATACACATAATAGACATAATAGATATAGGTATAAAATATAGACATAATAGATATAATAGATAGATGTATTAAATGTAGACATAATAGATATAATAAGAATAGGTATAAAATATAGACATAATAGATATAATAGACATAGATATAAAATATAGACATAATAGATATAATAGATATACGTAGAAAATATAGACATAGTAGATATAATAGATAGAGGTATAAAATATAGACATAATAGATATAATCGATATAGGTATAAAATATTGATATAATAGACATCGTTTAAAATATAGACAAAAGTGATATAATAGATATAGGTATAAAATATAGACATAATAGGTATAGGTATAAAATATGGACATAATAGATATAATTGATATAGGTATAAAATATAGACATAATAGATACAATCGGTATAGGTATCAAATATAGACATAATTGATATAATAGATCGAGGTATAAAATATAGACATAATAGATACAGGTATAAAATATAGACATAAGAGATATAATAGATATAGTTATAAAATATAGGCATAAGGCCGGGCGCGGTGGCTCAAGCCTGTATTCCCAGCACTTTGGGAGGCCGAAATGGGCGGATCACGAGGTCAGGAGATCGAGACCCTCCTGGCTAACTCGGTAAAACCTCTTCTTTACAAAAAATACAAAAAAATAGCCGGGCGAGGTGGCAGGCGCCTGTAGTCCCAGCTACTCGGGAGGCTGACGCAGGAGAATGGCTTAAACCTGGGAGGCGTAGCTTGCAGTGACCTGAGATCCGGCCACTGCACTCCAGCCTGGGCGACAGAGCGAGACTCTGTCTCAAAAAATAAAAAATAAAAACATAAAATAAAATATAGGCATAAGAGTTATAATAGATATAGGTATAAAATATAGAAATAATAGATATAGGCATGAAGTATAGACATAATAGATATAATAGATATAGGTATAAAATATAGACATAGTATCTATAGGTATAAAATATAGACATAATAGATATAATAGACATAGGTATAAAATATAAACATAATAGATATAATAGACATAGGTACAAAATATAGACATAATAGATATAATAGATACAGGTATAAAATATAGACATAATTGATATAGGTACAAATTATAGACATAAGAGATATAATAGATATAAGTATAAAATGTAGACATAATGGATATCATAGATATACGTACAAAATATACACATAATAGATATAATAGATAGAGGTATAAAATGTAGATATAATAGATATAATAGATATAGGTATAAAATATAGACATAATACATAATAGATATAGGTATAAAATACAGACATAACAGATATAATATACATACGTATAAAATATAGGCATAATAGATATAATAGTTATAGGTATAAAATATAGAGATAATAGATATAATAGATATAGGTATAAAATATAGATATAATAGAAATAATACAAATAGGTATAAAATAGAGACATAATAGGTACAGGTATCAAATATAGACATAATAGATATAATAGATATAGGTATACAATACAGACATAATAGATATAATAGATATAGGTATAAAATATAGACATAATAAATATAATCGATACAGGTATAAAATACCTGTATAAAATGCAGACATAATAGATATAATAGCGGTAAAAAATATAGAGATAATAGATACAATAGATAGAGGTATAAAATATAGACATAAGAGATAGAATACATATAATAGATAGAGGTATAAAATATAGGCATAATAAATATAAGAGATATAATAGATAGAGGTATAAACGATAGACATAATAGATATAGTAGATATTGAAATATAATATAGACATTATCGATATAATAGAGGTAAAAAATATAGACATCATAGATATAATAGATAGAGGTATGAAGTATAGACGTTATAATTATAATAGAGGTATAAAATATAGATATAACAGATATAATAGAGGTATAATATATAGACATACTAGATATAATAGATAGAGGGATAAAATATAAACATAATAGTTATAATAGATGGAGATATAAAATAGAGACATAGTAGATATAATCAATATAGGTATTAAATATAGACATAAAAAATATAGTAGATATGGTAATTAAATAGAGACATAATATATATAATATATAAAGATATAAAATATAGACAAAACAGATATAATGAATATACGTATAGAATATAGACATAATAGATATAATAGATATAGATATAATATATAGACATAACAGATATAATAGATATACGTATGAAATATAGACATAATAGATATAATAGATATAGATATAAAATACAGACAAAATAGATATAGGTACACAATATAGACAAAATAAATATAATAGATTTAGGTATAAAATATACACATAATAGACATAATAGATATAGGAATAAAATATAGACATAATAGACATAGTAGACATAGGTATAAAATATGGACATAATAGATATAATAGATATACGTATAAAATATACACATAATAGATATAGATAGATATAGGTATAAAATATATACATAATAGATATAATAGATATGGGTATGAAATATACATATAATAAATATAGGTATAAAATATAGACATAATAGATATAATAGATACGTATAAAATAAAATGTGATAGCTATAGGTATAAAATATACATATAATAGATATCGGTATAAAATATAGACAAAATACATGTAATAGATATAGGTATAAAATATAGACATAATAGATATAATAGATATAGTTTTAAAATATAGATATATGAGATATAATAGATATAGGTATAAAATATAGACATAATAGATACAATAGATATAGGTATAAAAGACATACATAATAGATATAATAGATATCGGTAGAAAAGGTAGACATAATAGATGTAATAGATATACGTATAAAATAGAGACATAATACGTATAATAAATGTAGGTATAACATACAGACATATTAGGTATAATAGATATAGGTATAAAATATAGACATAATAGATACAATAAATACAGGTATAAAACATAGACATAATAGATATAATAGACATAGGCAGAAAATATAGATACAATAGATATAGGTATGAAATATAGATATAATAGATATGATAGATACATGTATAAAATATAGATATAATAGATATAATGGATACAGGTATAAAACGTAGATATAATAGATATAGATAAAAATATAGATATAAGTGATATAATAGATATAGGTGTAAAATATAGATTTAATAGATACAGGTATAAAATATAGACAAAATAGTTATAATAGATGGAGAGATAAAATATAGACATAGTAAATATAATACATGTAGGTATTAAATATAGACATAATAAATATAACAGATAAATTAAAAAAATAGAGACATAATAGATATAATACATATAGGTATAAAATATAGACATAAGAGATAAAATAGATATACATATAATATATAGACATAATAGATATAATAGATATAGTTATAAATTATAGACATTATAAATATAATAGATACAGGTATAAAATATAGAGGTAATAGATATAGATATAGGTATAAACTACAGACATAATAGATATAGGTAGGAAATATAGACATAATAGATATAATACTTATAGGTATAAAATATAGACATAATAGATATAATAGATATAGGTATAAAATATACATATAAGAAATAAAAGTATAAAATATCGACATAAAATATATAATGCATACACGGATAAAATATAAAATAATAGATATAATAGATATAGGTATAAAATACAGACATAATAGATACAATAGATATACATGTAAAACATAGACATAGTAGGTATAATAGATATAGGTATAAAATATAGACATAATAGGTATAGGTATAAAATATAGACATAATAGATAAAATAAAGGTATAAAATATAGACATAATAGATATATTAGATATAGGTAGAAAATACAGACATAATTGATATAGGTATAAAATATAGACATAATGCATATAATAGATATAGGTATAAGATATAGACATAATAGGTATGGTTATAAAATATAGACAAAAGAGATATAATAAATATAGGTATAAAATATAGATATAATTGATATAATAGATATAGTTATAAAATATTGACATAATAGGTATAATAGATATAGGTATAAAATATAGACATAATAGATATAATAGATATAGGGATAAAATATAGACAAAATGGATATAATGGATATAGGTATAAAATACAGACATAATAGATGTAATAGGTATAGGTATTAAATATAGACATAATAGATATAGTAGATAAACGTATAAAATGTACACATAATATATATAAAAGATATAGGTATACAAGGTAGACATAATAGATAAAATAGACATAGGTATAAAATATAGACATAACAGATATAATAGATATAAGTATAACATGTAAACATGATAGTTGTAATAGATACAGGCATAAAATATAGACATAATAGATATAATAGATGTACGTATAAAATATAGACATAATTGATACAATAGATATAGCTACAAAATATAGACAGATATAGGTATAAAACATAGACATAATAGATATAATAGATATAGGTACAAAATATGGACATAATAGGCGTAGGAACACAATATAATCATAATAGATATGGGTATGAAATATAGACATAATATATATAATAGATATAAGTAAAAAATAAAGACATAATAGATATTATAGATGTTGGTATAAAATACATACATAATAGATATAATAGATTTATGTATAACATATAGACATAATAGATATAATAGATATAGGTATAAAATATAGACATAATAGATACAATAAATACAGGTATAAAATACAGCCATAACAGGTATAATAGAGATTGGTATAAAATACAGATATAATAAATAGAGTTATAAAATATAGATATAATAGATATAAAAGATATAGGAATAAAATATAGATATAATATATATAATAGATATAGGTATAACATATAGATATAACAGATATAGATATAAAATACAGATACAATAGATATATGTATAAAATATAGATATAATATTGGTATAAAATACAGATATAAGAGATGTAACAGATATAGGTGTAAAATATAGACATAATAGATATAGGTATAAAATTTAGTCATAATAGATATAATAGATATAGGTATAAAATATAGACATAATAGATATAATAGATATAGGTATAAAAAATAGACATAATAGATATAATAGATATAGGTATAAAATGTACACATAATAGATATAATAGATATAAGTATAAAATATAGAGTTAATAGATATAATAGATATAGGTATACAATACAGACATAATAGTTATAGGTATAAAATATAGACATAATAGATATAATAGATACAGGTATGAAATATAGACCTAATAGATATAATAGATATAGGTATAAAATATAGACATAATAGATATAATAGAGAGAGGCATAAAATATAGAAAGAATAGATATACGTATAATATATAGACATAATAGATATAACATATATAGTTCTAAAATATAGACAAAATAGTTATAAAACATATAGGTATAAAATGTAGACATAATAGTTATAGGTATAAAATATAGACATAATAGTTATGATAGATATTGGTATTAAATATAGACATAATATATATAGGTATAAAATATAGACACAATAGATAAAATAGATATAGGTATAAAATATAGACATAATAGATATAATAGATATACGTAGAAAATATAGACATAGTACATATAATAGATAGAGGTATAAAATATAGACATAATAGATATAATCGATATAGGTATAAAATATAGACATAATAGACATTGGTATAAAATATACCCATAATAGATATAATACATGTAGTTATATAATATAGACATAATAGGTATAGGTATAAAATATGGACCTAATAGATATAATAGATATAGGTATAAAATATAGACATAATAGATATAATAGATATAGGTATCAACTATAGACATAATAGATATCATAGATAGAGGTATAAAATATAGACATAAAAGATATAGGTATATAATATATACATAATAGGTATAGGTATAAAATATGGACATAGTAGATATAATAGATATACCTAGAAAATATACACATAATAGATATAGATAGATATAGGTATAAAATATATACATAATAGATATAATAGATATAGGTATGAAATATACATATATTAAATACAGGTATAAAATATAGACATAATAGATATAGTAGATACGTATAAAGTATAGATGTGATAGATATAGGTATAAAATATAGATATAATAGATATAGGTATAAAATATAGACAAAATAGTGATAATAGATATAGGTATAAAATATAGACATAATAGAAATAATAGATATAGTTATAAAATATAGATATATGAGATATAATAGATATAGGTATAAAATATAGTCATAATAGATACAATAGATATAGGTATAAAAGACAGACATAATAGATATAATAGATATCGGTAGAAAAGGTAGACATAATAGATATAAGAGATATAGGTATAAAATATAGACATCATAGATGTAATAGATATACGTATAAAATATAGACATAATACGTATAATAAATGTAGGTATAACATACAGACATATTAGGTATAATTGATATAGGTATAAAATATAGACATAATAGATACAATAAATACAGGTATAAAACGTAGACATTATAGATATAATAGACATAGGCAGAAAATATAGATACAATAGATATAGGTATGAAATATAGATATAATAGATATGATAGATACATGTATGAAATATAGATATAATAGGTATAATGGATATAGGTATAAAATGTAGATATTATAGATATAGATAAAAATACAGATATAAGAGATATAATAGATATAGGTGTAAAATATAGATTTAATAGATATAGGTATAAAATATAGACAAAATAGTTATACTAGATGGAGAGATAAAATATAGACATAGTAAATATAATACATTTAGGTATTAAATATAGACATAATAAATATAACAGATAAATTAATAAAATAGAGACATAATAGATATAATAGATATAGGTATAAAATATAGACATAAGAGATATAATAGATAAACGTATAAAATATAGACATAATAGATATAATAGATATAGATATAAAATATAGAAAAAATAGATATAGGTACACAATATAGACATAATAGATATAATAGATATAGGTATAAAATATAGACATAATAGATATGGGTATAAAATATAGACATAATCGATATATAAAAAATATAGTTATAAAATATAGACATAATAGATATCATAGATCAATGTATAAAATATAGACATATTAGATAGACCTATAAAATATAGACATATTGGATATAACAGATATAGGTACAGAATATAGACATAATAGACATAATACGTATAGGTATAAAATATAGACATAATAGATATAATAGATATAGGTATCAAATATAAACATAATAGATATAGGTATAAAATATAGACATAATAGATACCATAGATATAGGTATAAAATATAGACATAATAGATATAGGTATCAAATATAGATATTATATATACAATCGATATAGGTATAAATTATGCATATAACATATATAATAGATATAGGTATAAAATATGAGTATCATAGATACAGATATTGGTATAAAATATAGATAAAACAGATATAATGGATATAGGTATGAAATATAGGTATAATAGATATAGGTATAAAATATATTATAATAGATATAATAGATATTGTTATAAAATATAAATATAATAGATATAATACTCATAGGTATAAAAAATAGATATAATAGATATAGGTATAAAATATAGATATAATGGATATAATAGATGTAGATATAAAATATAGACATAATAGACATAATAGATATAGGTATAAAAAATGGACATAGTAGATATAATAGATATAGGTATAAAATGTAGACATAATAGATATAATAGATATAGGTGTAAAATATAGACAGAATAGATATAATAGATGTAGGTATAAAATATAGACATAATAGATGTAGGTATAAAATATAGACATAATCGATATAAAAGATATAGTTATAAAATATAGACATAATAGATATCATAGACAAATGTATAAAATATAGACATATTAGATAGACGTATAAAATACACACATAATAGATATAACAGATATAGGTACAGAATGTAGACATAATACACATAATAGGTATAGGTATAAAATATAGACATAATAGATATAATAGATACAGGTTTAAAATATAGACAATACATATAGAGATAAAAAATATAGAAAATAGATATAATAGATAGAGGAATCAAATATAAACATAATAGATATAGGTATAAAATATAGACATAATAGATACCATAGATATAGGTATAAAATAAAGACATAATAGATATAAGTATCAAATATAGATATAATAGATACAATAAATATAGGTATAAAATATGGATATAATATATATAATAGACATAGGTATAAAATATGGATATCATAGATACAGATATTGGTATAAAATATAGATAAAACAGATATAATGGATATAGGTATAAAATATAGATATAATAGGTATAGGTATAAAATATACTTATAATAGATATAATAGATATAGTTATAAAATATAGATATAATAGATATAATACACATAGGTATAAAAAATAGATATAATAGATATAGGTATAAAATATAGATATAATGGATATAATAGATGTAGGTATAAATTATAGACATAATAGATATAGTAGATATAGTTATAAAATATAGACATAATAGATATAATAGATACGGGTATAAAATATTGATATAAGAGATATACGTATAAAATACAGACAAAATAGATATATTAGATAATGGTATAAAATATAGACATAAAAGATATAATAGATATACAAATAATAGATATAATAGTTATAGGTATAAAATATAGACATAATAGATATATTAGATATAGGTATACAATATAGACATAATAGATATAATAGACAGTTATAAAATCCAGACATCATAGATATAATAGATATAGGTATAAAATATAGACAGAATAGATATAGGTATAAAATATAGAAGTAATAGATATAATAGATAAACGTGTGAAATGTAGACATTATAGATATAGGTATTAAATATAGTAATAATAGATATAGGTATATAATATAGATATAATATATATAATAGATATAGGCATAAAATAAAGACATAAGAGAAATAGATATAAAATACACACATCATAGATATAGGTATAAAATATAGACATAATAGATATACCTATAAAATATAGACATAACATTTATAATAGATATCGATATAAAATATAGACATAATAGATATTATAAATATAGGTATAAAACATAGCCATAAGAGATATAATAGATATAGGTATAAAATATAGACATAATAGATATAGGTATAAAATATAGACATAATAGTTATAATAGATATAGGTATGAAATACAGACATAATAGATATTATAGATATAGGTATAAAATATAGACACAATAGATGTAACAGACATAGGTATAAAATATAGACATACTAGATACAATAGATATCGGTATAAAATATAGACATAAAAGATATAATAGATAGGGGTATGAAATATAGACACAATAGATATAGGTATAAAATATAGACATAATAAATATAGGTATAATATTTAGACATAATACAAATAATAGATATAGCTATAAAATATAGACATAATAGATATAGGTAAAAAGTATAGACAAAATAGATATAATAGATAAAGGTATGAAATACAGACATAATAGATATTATAGATATAGGTATAAAATATAGACAAAATAGATGTAATAGACATAGGTATAACACATAGACATAACAGATATAATAGATATCGATATGAAATATAGTCATAAAAGATGTAACAGATAGGGCTATAAAATATAGATATAATAGATATAGGTATCAAATGTAGACATAATAGATATAATAGGTATAGGTATACAATACAGACATAATAGATATAATAGATATAGCTATAAAATATACACATAATAGATATAATAGATATAGGTATAAAATATAGACATAACAGATATAGGTATAAAATATAGATATAATAGATATAATAGATATAGGTATAAAATATAGACATAATATATACAGGTATAAAATATAGACATAATAGCTATAATAGACATAGGTATAAAATAAAGACATAATAGATATAATTGATATAGGTATAAAATATACACATAATAGATGTAGTAGATATAGGTATAAAATACAGACATAATAGATATAGGTATAATAATTAGACATAACAGATATAATAGATATAGGTATAAAATATAGACATAATAGATATCATAGATATAGGTATAAAATATACACATAATAGATATAGTAGATATAGGTATAAAATATAGCCATAATAGATATAGGTATAAAATATAGACATAATAGATATAATAGAAATAGGTATAAAATATAGACATAATATATAGTTATGAAATATAGACATAATAGTTATAATAGATATAGGTATAAAATATAGACATAATAGATATAGGTATAATATTTAGACATAATAGATATAATAGATATAGGTATAAAATATAGACATAATAGATATAATAGATATAGGTATAAAATATAGACATAATAGATGTTATAGATATAGGTATAAAATGTAGACATAATAGATATAGGTATAAAATATAGACATAAAGATATAATAGATATAGGTATAAAATATACACAGAATAGATATAACAGATATAGGTGTAAAATATAGACATAATAGATATAGATAAAAAATATAGACATAATAGTTATAATAGATATAGGTATAAAATATAGTCTTAATAGATATAGGTATAATATTAAGACATAATAGATATAATAGATATCGGTATAAAATATAGATATAATAGATATAATAGATAGAGGTATAAAATATAGACATAGTAGATATAATAGATATAGGTATAAAATATAGACATAATTGATATAGGTATAAAATATAGACATAATACATATAATGGATATAGGTATAAAATATAGACATAATAGAGATAGGTTAAAATATAGACATATTAGAAATAATATATAGGTATAAAATATAGACAAAATAGATATAATGAATAGAGGTATAAAATATAGACATAATAGATATAATAGAGGTATAAATTATAGACATAATAGATATAATAGATATAGGTATAAAATATAGACATAATAGATATAATAGACGTATAAAATTTAGACATAATCGATATAACAGATAGAGGTATAAAATATAGACAAAATAGATATAATAGATATAATAGATAGAGGAATAAAATATAGACATAATAGATATAGTAGATAGAGGTATAAAATATAAACATAATAGATGTAATAGATAGAGGTATAAAATATCGACCTAATAGATATAATAGATAAAGCTATAAAATAAAGACATAAAAGATATAATAGATAGAGTTATAAAATATAGACAATAGATACAATAGATACAGTTGTAAAATATAGACATAATAGGTATAATAGATATAGACAAAATAGATATACTAGATATAGGTATAAAATAGAGACATAATTGATATAATACATATAGTTATAATATATAGACATAATGGATATAACAGATATAGGTATAAAATATAGACATAATAGATATAGGTATAAAATAAAGATATAATAGATATGATATAGATATAAAATATAGACAGAATAGATATAATAGATATAGGTATAAAATATAGACATAATAGATATCATCGATATAGGTATAAAATATAGACATAATAGATATCGGTATAAAATACAGACATAGATATAATAGATATAGGTATAAAATATAAACATAATAGATATAATTGAGATGGGTATAAAATACAGACGTAATAGATATAAGAGATATAGGTGTAAATATAGACATAGTAGATATAATAGATATAGGTATAAAATATAGACATAATAGATATAATAGATATAGGTATAAAATATAGACATAATAGATATAATAGATATAGATACAAAATATAGACATAATAGATATAATAAGTGTAAGTATGAAATATAGACTTAATAGATATAATAGATATATATATTAGATATAGACATAATAGATACAATAGATATATGTATAAAATATAGGCATAATAGATATAATAGATATAGATATAAAATATAGACATAATAGATATAGGTATAAAATATAGTTATATTAGATATAATAATTAGAGATATAAAATATAGACATAATAGATATAATAGATAAAGGTATAAAATATAGACATAATAGATATAGATATAAAATATAGACATAATATATTTAATAGATATAGGTATAATATATAGACATAATAGATATAATAGATGTAGGGATAAATTATAGACATAATAGATAAAATAGACATAGTTATAAAATATAGACGTAATATATATAATAGATATAGGTATGAAATATAGACATAAGAAGTATAATAGATATAAGTATAAAATACAGACATAATAGATATAATAGATATAGGAATAAAATACAGACATAATTGAAATAGGTATAAAATATAGACAAAATAGATATAATAAATATAGTTATAAAATATAGACATAATAGATATAATAGGTATAGGTATGAAATGTAGACATAATACATATTATAGATATATGCATAAGATATAGACATAATAGATAAAATAGATATAGGTAAAAAATATAGACATAATAGATATAATAGATAGAGGTATAAAATATAGACGTAATAGATATAATAGATACAGATATAAAATATAGACATAATAGATGTAGGTATAATACATAGACATATTAGATATAATAGTTATAGGTGTAAAATATGGACATAATAGATATAATAGATATAGGTATAAAATATAGACAAAATAGATACAATAGATATAAGTATAATAAATAGACATACTAGATATAATAGATATATTTATAACATATAGATATAATAGATATCGGTATAAAATATAGACATAATAGATATAATAGATATAGGTATAAAATATAGCCATAATTGATATAACAGATAGAGGTATAAAATATAGACATAACAGATATAGGTATAAAAAATAGACATAATAGATATAATAGATATAGGTATAAAATATAGACATATTAGATATAATAGATATAGGTATAAAATATAGACAGAGTAGATATAATAGATACAGTTATGAAATATAGACATAATGGATATAATCAATATAGGTATAAAATATACACATAATAGATATAATAGATATAGGTATAAAATAAAGACTTAATAGACCCAGGTATTAAATATAGACATAATAGATATAATTGAAATAGGTATCAAATATAGACATAATTATTATAATAGATATAGGTATAAAATATAGACATAATAGATATAGGTACAAAATATAGACATAATGGTTACAATAGATATAGGTATGAAATATAGACATAATATATATAATAGGTATAGGTTTAAAATAAAGACACAATAGATATAATAGATATAGGTATTAGATATAGACATAATAGGTATAATAGATATAGGGATAGAATATAGACATAATAGATATAATAGATATAGATATAAAATATAATCATAATAGATATAGATATAAAATATAGACATATAAGATATAATAATTATAGGTATAAAATATAGACATAATAGATGTAATAGATATAGGTATAAAATATAGACATAATAGATAGAGATATAAAATATATCCATAAGAGATTTAATAGATACAGGTATAAAATATAGACATAATAGATATACTACATATAGATATAAAATATAGACATAATAGATAAAATAGATATAGGTATAAAATATGGACATAATAGATATAGGTAAAAAATATAGACAAAATAGATATAGGTATAAAATATAGACATAGCTATAATAGATATAGGTATCAAATATAGACATAATAGATATAATCGATACAGGTATAAATATATAGACATAATAGATATCGATATAAAATATAGACAAAATATATATAGGTATAAAATATAGACATAGATATAATAGATATAGATATAAAATGTGAAAATCATTGCTATAATAGAGATGGGTATAAAATATAGACGTAATAGATATAATAGATATAGGTGTAAAATATAGACATGGTAGATATAATAGACATAGGTATAAAATATAGACATAATAGACATAGGTATAAAATATAGACATAATAGATATAATACAAATAGGTATAAAATATACACATAATAGATATAATAGATATTGGTATAAAATATAGATATAATAGATATAGGTATAAAATATAGACGTAATAGATATAATCGTTATAGGTATAAAATATAGACATAAGAGATACAGTTATAAAATATAAACATAATAGTTATAATAGATATAGGTAAAAAATATAGACTTAAGAGATAATAATAGATATAGGTATAAAATATAGGCATAACAAATATATTCGATACAGGTATAAAATATAGACATAATGGATATAGGTGTAAAGTATCAAAATAATAGATATAATAGATATCGGTATAATATATAGACATAATACATACAAAAGATATAGGTATAAATATAAACATAATGGATACATTAGATAAAGGTATTAAATATAGACATAATAGATATAATAGATATAGGTCGAAAATATAGACATAATAGATATAATAGATATAGGTATAAAATAGAGACATAATAGATATAATAGATTTAGGTAAAAAGTATAAACATAATAGATATAGGTATAAAATATAGACATAATAGGTACAATAGATATAGGTATAAAATATAGACATAAAGGATATAATATATATAGGTATGAAATATAGACATAATAGATGTAATAGATAGAGGTATAAAATATAGACATAATAGATATAATAGATATAGGTGTAAAATGTAGACATAATAGATATAATAGATATATGTATAAAATATAGACATAATAGATATAATAGATATAGGTATAAAATAGAGACATAATAGGTATAGGTATAAAATAGAGACATAATAGATATAATAGATATAGGTATAAAACATAGACATAATGGATATAATAGAGGTATAAAATATAGATATAATAGATATAATATAGATATAAAATGTAGACATAATAGATATAATAGATATAGGTATAAAATATAGACATATTAGATATAATAGATATAGGTATAAAAACGAGACATAATAGGTATAGGTATAAAATACAGACCTAATAGATATAATAAATATAGTTATAAAATATAGATATAATAGATACACTAATAAAATATAGATATAATTGGTATAATAGATGAAGGTATAAAATATGAATATAATAGATATAGATATGAAATATAGATATAATAGATATAATAGATATAGGTATAAAATGTAGATATTTTATATCTGGGTTCCCTATACTGTTCCATTGATCTATCCATCTCTTTTTATGCCAGGACCGTGCTGCTTTGGTCACAATAGCTATTTAGTACAATTTGAAGTCACGTAATGTGATTCTTCCAGTTTTGTTCTTTGTGTGTAGGATGCCTTTGGCATTTCTGGGTCTCTTGTGGCTTCGTATAAATGTTAAGGTTTTTTTTTCTTTTAACATTTCTGTGAAGAATGTCATTGGTATTTTGACAGAGATTGCATTGAATCTGTAAATTGCTTTGGGTGTATGGACATTTTAACAATTTGATTCTTCCAATCCATAAAAAGGGGCTATCTCCCCATTTTTTGTGTGTCCCCTTCTATTTGTTTTTCAATATTCTAGTTTCTGTTTTCACTGTAGAGGTGCTTCACGGGGACAACTTTCACGGCCGCACACCGTTTGGGACGCTATGACATATCCAGGGTGTATTAACAGGTGGTTATCACTTAGAGGTGGCAAAGACAGTAGGGCGCGCACCTGTGGAGGAACGGAGCTGGGGTGGCGGTGGCCTACAGCCGACGGGGGGAGCGTTTCGTCTGGGTGACGGGGGTGTGTCTTCCAAGACTTTTCTAGCGGGTCCGGTTGCGGGGGAGCGGTTCTTGGTTAATGTCTAGGATTTTTATTTTATTTGCAGCTAGTGTCAATGAAATTAACTTTCTTGATTCTGTTTTCAGTATTTTTGCTGTTTGGCATGATAGAAATGTCATGGAATTTTATAACTTTTTTTATCATGCAACTAGTGAATTTGTTTATCACCCCTCACATTTTTGTGTGGAGTCCTTAGTGTGTTTTTCCAGCTACAAAATCATATCATGCTCTCAAACAAGATAAATTTATTTCTCTGCATGTTCATTTGGATGCCTTTATTTTTTTCTCTGTCTGATTGTTTCTAGCTAGATTTCCAGTTATTGTGTTGAAACAGTGGTGAAAGTGGGTATCCTGTTATAGTCAAGGTCTTAGAGAATGGGCTTCAGTTTTTCCCAATCGGTTGATTACCACTATGGGTCTGTTGTAGTGGTGGTTTATTATCTTGAGGTATGTTCTTTTTGGTACTCAGTTTATTGATATTTTAATCATAAGGATGTTGAATTTTGCACTTCTCAGCACAAATTGACAATAATCATACAGTTGTTGTCCTTCATTCTGTGATATATCACATTGATTGACGTGTATATGTTTGCATTTCCTTTCATGCAGGAAAAATCTCACTTGGTCATGATGAATTAATTGTTTCATATGTATTATTTGAAGTAGATCTTTATATAGTATTGTAGGTTTGTTTTATTTGAACTTTATACTTTTTATGTAGGTGCTTATAGCTTTGAACTTTTCTCTAAGTAAACTCTCTGCTTTGCAGTATCCCATACTTTTGTTATGTTGTGGTTTTCCAGAATTGTTTCATAATTTTTTAAATTTCCCTCTTATTTCTTCATTGATCCCTGGTCATTCAAGCATATTATTTACGTTCCATGTCAATTGCATAGTTTGTCCCAAGTCTGTTAGTTTATTCTAGTCTTATTCCCATTGTGGGTAAGAAAAGTACTTGATGTTATTCTATTTTTTTGAATTTTTAAGATATGTTGTATGTGCTGAATGTATGGTCTATCCTTGAGATGAATTCATGTGTCTAAAAGAAGAACGTGTAATTCTACAGCCATTGGATGAAGTATTCTGGTAGATATGAGCAATTAGATCACACTTGGTCTATACTCAGATACATAGCAATGTTTCTTGTTGATTTTCTCGTCGGCTGACTATGCTCTATATGCTAGAAATTGGGGATTGAAAGTTCTTATTATCGTACTGGGTGCTATCTCTCTCTTTATCTCGATATAATATTTGCTTTATGTATTTAGTGATCCAATGTTGGGTTAATATTATTTTTCATCAATTGTTATATCTACGTTGGTAAATGAACCCTTTATTTTATATATACCTTCTTTGTCATTTGAAATGGTTTCTTGGTCCCTTGAAATCCATTTTGGCTCTGTAAGCACATCTCGTGATATGGTTTTAGATATTTGTCCCTTCCACATCGCATGTTGAACGCTATTCCCCAGTGCTGGTGTTGGGGACTGGTAGGAGGTTTTTGGGTCATGGTGGAAGAAGCCTCATGACTTGATGCTGTCTTCATGATAGTGAGTGAGTTCTTTGCCGGATCTGGTCATTTCAGTTGTGATATTTTGGCTTCCACTCTCTCTTGCTCCAACTTTCCCCATGTAATGCCCTGCTCCTACTGTTTTTCATTTTCTGTCATGATACAATCTTCCTGAACCTCCCCCCGAAGCAGATCTTGCCTATGCTTCCTGTACAGATGCCGCCCATGACTAATTAAACCACGTTTCTATACATTCAGCC
>NW_022143787.1:0-2202 GCF_007565055.1 Rhinopithecus roxellana
CGCAATGAAGCTACGGTGACAAAGGATATATCCACAGATGAAAACTAGAAAGAAGCTTTCTTAGAAACTGCCTGGTGATGTGTGAATTCATCTCACAGAGTTACACTGATGTTTCGTGGAGCAGTCCATTAACACTGTCTTTGAGGAAACTGAGAAGGGCTTCCTTGCATCGCTTTGAGGCCTACGCTGATAAAGGAAATTTCATCCGTTCAAAACGTGAAAGAAGCTTTCTGAGAAACTTCTTTCTGATCTGTGAGTTCATCTCCCAGACTTATAACTTAGACTTCAGAAAGCAGTTTGCTAACACTCTTTTCGTGGAATCTGGAAGTGATATTTGGGAGCCCATAGGGGCCCATGGTGAGAAAGGAAATATCGTCAATAAGTAGAGAGAAGCTTTCTGAGAGATTGCTTTCTGATGTGTGACTTCGTCACACAGAGTTCCACCCTTCCCTTCTTGGAACAGTTTGCTAACACTGTTGTCAGGGATTCTGCAAAGGTATATTTGGGAGCTCATTGAGGGCTATGGTGAAAAAGGACATATCCTCACATAATAACTAAAGAGAAGCTTTCTGAGAAACTGCATTGCCATGTGTGAATGCAACTCTCAGAGTTACACGTTTCTCTTCAGTGATCAGTTTGTTAACACAGTTTTCTGGAAATCTGCAATTAGACACTTCATAGCGCAATGAAGCTTACGGTGACAAAGGATATATCCACAGATGAAAACTAGAAAGAAGCTTTCTTAGAAACTGCCTGGTGATGTGTGAATTCATCTCACAGAGTTACACTGATGTTTCGTGGAGCAGTCCATTAACACTGTCTTTGAGGAAACTGAGAAGGGCTTCCTTGCATCGCTTTGAGGCCTACGCTGATAAAGGAAATTTCATCCGTTCAAAACGTGAAAGAAGCTTTCTGAGAAACTTCTTTCTGATCTGTGAGTTCATCTCCCAGACTTATAACTTAGACTTCAGAAAGCAGTTTGCTAACACTCTTTTCGTGGAATCTGGAAAGTGATATTTGGGAGCCCATAGGGGCCCATGGTGAGAAAGGAATATCGTCACATAGAGTAGAGAGAAGCTTTCTGAGAGATTGCTTTCTGATGTGTGACTTCGTCACACAGAGTTCCACCCTTCCCTTCTTGGAACAGTTTGCTAACACTGTTGTCAGGGATTCTGCAAAGGTATATTTGGGAGCTCATTGAGGGCTATGGTGAAAAAGGACATATCCTCACATAATAACTAAAGAGAAGCTTTCTGAGAAACTGCATTGCCATGTGTGAATGCAACTCTCAGAGTTACACGTTTCTCTTCAGTGATCAGTTTGTTAACACAGTTTTCTGGAAATCTGCAATTAGACACTTCATAGCGCAATGAAGCTTACGGTGACAAAGGATATATCCACAGATGAAAACTAGAAAGAAGCTTTCTTAGAAACTGCCTGGTGATGTGTGAATTCATCTCACAGAGTTACACTGATGTTTCGTGGAGCAGTCCATTAACACTGTTTTGAGGAAACTGAGAAGGGCTTCCTTGCATCGCTTTGAGGCCTACGCTGATAAAGGAAATTTCATCCGTTCAAAACGTGAAAGAAGCTTTCTGAGAAACTTCTTTCTGATCTGTGAGTTCATCTCCCAGACTTATAACTTAGACTTCAGAAAGCAGTTTGCTAACACTCTTTTCGTGGAATCTGGAAAGTGATATTTGGGAGCCCATAGGGGCCCATGGTGAGAAAGGAAATATCGTCACATAGAAGTAGAGAGAAGCTTTCTGAGAGATTGCTTTCTGATGTGTGACTTCGTCACACAGAGTTCCACCCTTCCCTCTTGGAACAGTTTGCTAACACTGTTGTCAGGGATTCTGCAAAGGTATATTTGGGAGCTCATTGAGGGCTATGGTGAAAAAGGACATATCCTCACATAATAACTAAAGAGAAGCTTTCTGAGAAACTGCATTGCCATGTGTGAATGCAACTCTCAGAGTTACACGTTTCTCTTCAGTGATCAGTTTGTTAACACAGTTTTCTGGAAATCTGCAATTAGACACTTCATAGCGCAATGAAGCTTACGGTGACAAAGGATATATCCACAGATGAAAACTAGAAAGAAGCTTTCTTAGAAACTGCCTGGTGATGTGTGAATTCATCTCTCAGAGTTACACTTATGTTTCGTGGAGCAGTCCATTAACACTGTCTTTGAGGAAACTG
>NW_022143788.1:0-6318 GCF_007565055.1 Rhinopithecus roxellana
GCTTTCGAGAAACTTCTTCTGATCTGTGAGTTCATCTCACAGAGTTAACAACCTCTGCCTCAAGAAGCAGTTTGCTAACACTCTTTTCGTGGAAGCATATCAAACAGTGATATTGGGGAAAAGTAACCTAATTGGGGGGCCATGAGTGATAAGGAAATATCCTCACATAATACTAAAGAGAAGCTTCTTCTGAGAAAACTGCATTGCCAATAGTGAATGCAACTCCAGAGTTACACGTTTCTCTTCAGATGATTCATTTGTTAGCACAGTTTGCTGGAAATCTACAATTAGATACTTCATAGCGCAATGAACATTACAGTGACAAAGGAATATCCACAGATGAAACAGAAAGAAGCTTCTTAGAAACTTCTTGGTGATGTGTGAATTCATCTCACAGAGTTACACTTATGTTTCGTGGAGCAGTCCATTAACACTGTCTTTGAGGAATCTGAGAAGGGCTTCTTTGGATCACATTGAGGCCTACGCTGATAAAGGAAATTTCATCCGTTCAAAACGTGAAAGAAGCTTTCTGAGAAACTTCTTTCTGATCTGTGAGTTCATCTCACAGAGTTACAACCTCTGCCTCAAGAAGCAGTTTGCTAACACTCTTTTCGTGGAATCTGCAAAGTGATATTTGGGAGCCTATTGGGGCCCATGGTGATAAAGGAAATATCCTCACATAATAACTAAAGAGAAGCTTTCTGAGAAACTGCATTGCCAAGTGTGAATGCAACTCACAGAGTTACACGTTTCTCTTCAGTGATCAGTTTGTTAGCACAGTTTTCTGGAAATCTGCAATTAGATACTTCATAGCGCAATGAACATTACAGTGACAAAGGAAATATCCACAGATGAAAACTAGAAAGAAGCTTTCTTAGAAACTTCTTGGTGATGTGTGAATTCATCTCACAGAGTTACACTTATGTTTCGTGGAGCAGTCCATTAACACTGTCTTTGAGGAATCTGAGAAGGGCTTCTTTGGATCACATTGAGGCCTACGCTGATAAAGGAAATTTCATCCGTTCAAAACGTGAAAGAAGCTTTCTGAGAAACTTCTTTCTGATCTGTGAGTTCATCTCACAGAGTTACAACCTCTGCCTCAAGAAGCAGTTTGCTAACACTCTTTTCGTGGAATCTGCAAAGTGATATTTGGGAGCCTATTGGGGCCCATGGTGATAAAGGAAATATCCTCACATAATAACTAAAGAGAAGCTTTCTGAGAAACTGCATTGCCAAGTGTGAATGCAACTCACAGAGTTACACGTTTCTCTTCAGTGATCAGTTTGTTAGCACAGTTTTCTGGAAATCTGCAATTAGATACTTCATAGCGCAATGAACATTACAGTGACAAAGGAAATATCCACAGATGAAAACTAGAAAGAAGCTTTCTTAGAAACTTCTTGGTGATGTGTGAATTCATCTCACAGAGTTACACTTATGTTTCGTGGAGCAGTCCATTAACACTGTCTTTGAGGAATCTGAGAAGGGCTTCTTTGGATCACATTGAGGCCTACGCTGATAAAGGAAATTTCATCCGTTCAAAACGTGAAAGAAGCTTTCTGAGAAACTTCTTTCTGATCTGTGAGTTCATCTCACAGAGTTACAACCTCTGCCTCAAGAAGCAGTTTGCTAACACTCTTTTCGTGGAATCTGCAAAGTGATATTTGGGAGCCTATTGGGGCCCATGGTGATAAAGGAAATATCCTCACATAATAACTAAAGAGAAGCTTTCTGAGAAACTGCATTGCCAAGTGTGAATGCAACTCACAGAGTTACACGTTTCTCTTCAGTGATCAGTTTGTTAGCACAGTTTTCTGGAAATCTGCAATTAGATACTTCATAGCGCAATGAACATTACAGTGACAAAGGAAATATCCACAGATGAAAACTAGAAAGAAGCTTTCTTAGAAACTTCTTGGTGATGTGTGAATTCATCTCACAGAGTTACACTTATGTTTCGTGGAGCAGTCCATTAACACTGTCTTTGAGGAATCTGAGAAGGGCTTCTTTGGATCACATTGAGGCCTACGCTGATAAAGGAAATTTCATCCGTTCAAAACGTGAAAGAAGCTTTCTGAGAAACTTCTTTCTGATCTGTGAGTTCATCTCACAGAGTTACAACCTCTGCCTCAAGAAGCAGTTTGCTAACACTCTTTTCGTGGAATCTGCAAAGTGATATTTGGGAGCCTATTGGGGCCCATGGTGATAAAGGAAATATCCTCACATAATAACTAAAGAGAAGCTTTCTGAGAAACTGCATTGCCAAGTGTGAATGCAACTCACAGAGTTACACGTTTCTCTTCAGTGATCAGTTTGTTAGCACAGTTTTCTGGAAATCTGCAATTAGATACTTCATAGCGCAATGAACATTACAGTGACAAAGGAAATATCCACAGATGAAAACTAGAAAGAAGCTTTCTTAGAAACTTCTTGGTGATGTGTGAATTCATCTCACAGAGTTACACTTATGTTTCGTGGAGCAGTCCATTAACACTGTCTTTGAGGAATCTGAGAAGGGCTTCTTTGGATCACATTGAGGCCTACGCTGATAAAGGAAATTTCATCCGTTCAAAACGTGAAAGAAGCTTTCTGAGAAACTTCTTTCTGATCTGTGAGTTCATCTCACAGAGTTACAACCTCTGCCTCAAGAAGCAGTTTGCTAACACTCTTTTCGTGGAATCTGCAAAGTGATATTTGGGAGCCTATTGGGGCCCATGGTGATAAAGGAAATATCCTCACATAATAACTAAAGAGAAGCTTTCTGAGAAACTGCATTGCCAAGTGTGAATGCAACTCACAGAGTTACACGTTTCTCTTCAGTGATCAGTTTGTTAGCACAGTTTTCTGGAAATCTGCAATTAGATACTTCATAGCGCAATGAACATTACAGTGACAAAGGAAATATCCACAGATGAAAACTAGAAAGAAGCTTTCTTAGAAACTTCTTGGTGATGTGTGAATTCATCTCACAGAGTTACACTTATGTTTCGTGGAGCAGTCCATTAACACTGTCTTTGAGGAATCTGAGAAGGGCTTCTTTGGATCACATTGAGGCCTACGCTGATAAAGGAAATTTCATCCGTTCAAAACGTGAAAGAAGCTTTCTGAGAAACTTCTTTCTGATCTGTGAGTTCATCTCACAGAGTTACAACCTCTGCCTCAAGAAGCAGTTTGCTAACACTCTTTTCGTGGAATCTGCAAAGTGATATTTGGGAGCCTATTGGGGCCCATGGTGATAAAGGAAATATCCTCACATAATAACTAAAGAGAAGCTTTCTGAGAAACTGCATTGCCAAGTGTGAATGCAACTCACAGAGTTACACGTTTCTCTTCAGTGATCAGTTTGTTAGCACAGTTTTCTGGAAATCTGCAATTAGATACTTCATAGCGCAATGAACATTACAGTGACAAAGGAAATATCCACAGATGAAAACTAGAAAGAAGCTTTCTTAGAAACTTCTTGGTGATGTGTGAATTCATCTCACAGAGTTACACTTATGTTTCGTGGAGCAGTCCATTAACACTGTCTTTGAGGAATCTGAGAAGGGCTTCTTTGGATCACATTGAGGCCTACGCTGATAAAGGAAATTTCATCCGTTCAAAACGTGAAAGAAGCTTTCTGAGAAACTTCTTTCTGATCTGTGAGTTCATCTCACAGAGTTACAACCTCTGCCTCAAGAAGCAGTTTGCTAACACTCTTTTCGTGGAATCTGCAAAGTGATATTTGGGAGCCTATTGGGGCCCATGGTGATAAAGGAAATATCCTCACATAATAACTAAAGAGAAGCTTTCTGAGAAACTGCATTGCCAAGTGTGAATGCAACTCACAGAGTTACACGTTTCTCTTCAGTGATCAGTTTGTTAGCACAGTTTTCTGGAAATCTGCAATTAGATACTTCATAGCGCAATGAACATTACAGTGACAAAGGAAATATCCACAGATGAAAACTAGAAAGAAGCTTTCTTAGAAACTTCTTGGTGATGTGTGAATTCATCTCACAGAGTTACACTTATGTTTCGTGGAGCAGTCCATTAACACTGTCTTTGAGGAATCTGAGAAGGGCTTCTTTGGATCACATTGAGGCCTACGCTGATAAAGGAAATTTCATCCGTTCAAAACGTGAAAGAAGCTTTCTGAGAAACTTCTTTCTGATCTGTGAGTTCATCTCACAGAGTTACAACCTCTGCCTCAAGAAGCAGTTTGCTAACACTCTTTTCGTGGAATCTGCAAAGTGATATTTGGGAGCCTATTGGGGCCCATGGTGATAAAGGAAATATCCTCACATAATAACTAAAGAGAAGCTTTCTGAGAAACTGCATTGCCAAGTGTGAATGCAACTCACAGAGTTACACGTTTCTCTTCAGTGATCAGTTTGTTAGCACAGTTTTCTGGAAATCTGCAATTAGATACTTCATAGCGCAATGAACATTACAGTGACAAAGGAAATATCCACAGATGAAAACTAGAAAGAAGCTTTCTTAGAAACTTCTTGGTGATGTGTGAATTCATCTCACAGAGTTACACTTATGTTTCGTGGAGCAGTCCATTAACACTGTCTTTGAGGAATCTGAGAAGGGCTTCTTTGGATCACATTGAGGCCTACGCTGATAAAGGAAATTTCATCCGTTCAAAACGTGAAAGAAGCTTTCTGAGAAACTTCTTTCTGATCTGTGAGTTCATCTCACAGAGTTACAACCTCTGCCTCAAGAAGCAGTTTGCTAACACTCTTTTCGTGGAATCTGCAAAGTGATATTTGGGAGCCTATTGGGGCCCATGGTGATAAAGGAAATATCCTCACATAATAACTAAAGAGAAGCTTTCTGAGAAACTGCATTGCCAAGTGTGAATGCAACTCACAGAGTTACACGTTTCTCTTCAGTGATCAGTTTGTTAGCACAGTTTTCTGGAAATCTGCAATTAGATACTTCATAGCGCAATGAACATTACAGTGACAAAGGAAATATCCACAGATGAAAACTAGAAAGAAGCTTTCTTAGAAACTTCTTGGTGATGTGTGAATTCATCTCACAGAGTTACACTTATGTTTCGTGGAGCAGTCCATTAACACTGTCTTTGAGGAATCTGAGAAGGGCTTCTTTGGATCACATTGAGGCCTACGCTGATAAAGGAAATTTCATCCGTTCAAAACGTGAAAGAAGCTTTCTGAGAAACTTCTTTCTGATCTGTGAGTTCATCTCACAGAGTTACAACCTCTGCCTCAAGAAGCAGTTTGCTAACACTCTTTTCGTGGAATCTGCAAAGTGATATTTGGGAGCCTATTGGGCCCATGGTGATAAAGGAAATATCCTCACATAATAACTAAAGAGAAGCTTTCTGAGAAACTGCATTGCCAAGTGTGAATGCAACTCACAGAGTTACACGTTTCTCTTCAGTGATCAGTTTGTTAGCACAGTTTTCTGGAAATCTGCAATTAGATACTTCATAGCGCAATGAACATTACAGTGACAAAGGAAATATCCACAGATGAAAACTAGAAAGAAGCTTTCTTAGAAACTTCTTGGTGATGTGTGAATTCATCTCACAGAGTTACACTTATGTTTCGTGGAGCAGTCCATTAACACTGTCTTTGAGGAATCTGAGAAGGGCTTCTTTGGATCACATTGAGGCCTACGCTGATAAAGGAAATTTCATCCGTTCAAAACGTGAAAGAAGCTTTCTGAGAAACTTCTTTCTGATCTGTGAGTTCATCTCACAGAGTTACAACCTCTGCCTCAAGAAGCAGTTGCTAACACTCTTTTTCGTGGAATCTGCAAAGTGATATTTGGGAGCCTATTGGGGCCCATGGTGATAAAGGAAATATCCTCACATAATAACTAAAGAGAAGCTTCTGAGAAACTGCATTGCCAATGTGTGAATGCAACTCACAGAGTTACAACGTTTCTCTTCAGTGAATCAGTTTGTTAGCACAGTTTTCTGGAAATCTGCAATTAGATTACTTCATAGCGCAAATGAACATTACAGTGACAAGGAAATATCCACAGATGAAACTAGAAAGAAGCTTTTAGAAACTTCTTGGTGATGTGTGAATTTCATCTCACAGAGTTACACTTATGTTTCGTGGAGCAGTCCATTAACACTGTCTTTGAGGAATCTGAGAAGGGCTTCTTTGGATCACCATTGAGGCCTACGCTGATAAAGGAAATTTCATCCGTTCAAAACGTGAAAGAAGCTTTCTGAGAAAACTTCTTTCTGATCTGTTAGTTCATCTCACAGAGTTACAACCTCTGCGCTCAAGAAGCAGTTTGCTAACACTCTTTTTCGTGGAATCTGCAAAGTGATATTGGGAGCCTATTGGG
>NW_022143789.1:0-1582 GCF_007565055.1 Rhinopithecus roxellana
AGGGTTAGGGTGAGTGTCAGGGTTCGGCCCCGCCCACCGCCCGGGACATGCCACGCCCCCGTCCCGCCCCAGCCGCCTCCTGGCCACGCCCCCCCGGCGGGCGGGGGCCCCGGCCGGCGGCGCGCGACTTACCTTCCGCGAAGCGGTTCCCGGCGGCCGCTAGGCCCGCGCCCAGCGCCATTTTTTCGCCCTCGGGCCGCTCGGAAACGCCCCCTGGCGGCATAGGGTTTGGGT
This sequence comes from Rhinopithecus roxellana, assembly GCF_007565055.1. NCBI lineage: Eukaryota > Metazoa > Chordata > Mammalia > Primates > Cercopithecidae > Rhinopithecus > Rhinopithecus roxellana. Next base: position 235 of record NW_022143789.1, read on the forward strand.
TAGGGTTAGGGTTAGGGTTAGGGTTAGGGTTAGGGTTAGGGTTAGGGTTAGGGTGAGTGTCAGGGTTCGGCCCCGCCCACCGCCCGGGACATGCCACGCCCCGTCCCGCCCCCAGCCGCCTCCTGGCCACGCCCCCCGGCGGGCGGGGGCCCCGGCCGGCGGCGCGCGACTTACCTTCCGCGAAGCGGTTCCCGGCGGCCGCTAGGCCCGCGCCCAGCGCCATTTTTTCGCCCTCGGGCCGCTCGGAAACGCCCCCTGGTGGCATAGGGTTTGGGTTAGGGTTAGGGTTAGGGTTAGTGTTAGGGTTAGGGTTAGGGTTAGGGTTAGGGTGAGTGTCAGGGTTAGGGTGAGTGTCAGGGTTCGGCCCCGCCCACCGCCCGGGACATGCCACGCCCCCGTCCCGCCCCCAGCCGCCTCCTGGCCACGCCCCCCCGGCGGGCGGGGGCCCCGGCCGGCGGCGCGCGACTTACCTTCCGCGAAGCGGTTCCCGGCGGCCGCTAGGCCCGCGCCCAGCGCCATTTTTTCGCCCTCGGGCCGCTCGGAAACGCCCCCTGGCGGCATAGGGTTTGGGTTAGGGTTAGGGTTAGGGTTAGGGTTAGTGTTAGGGTTAGGGTTAGGGTGAGTGTCAGGGTTCGGCCCCGCCCACCGCCCGGGACATGCCACGCCCCCGTCCCGCCCCCAGCCGCCTAATGGCCACGCCCCCCCGGCGGGCGGGGGCCCCGGCCGGCGGTGCGCGACTTACCTTCCGCGAAGCGGTTCCCGGCGGCCGCTAGGCCCGCGCCCAGCGCCATTTTTTCGCCCTCGGGCCGCTCGGAAACGCCCCCTGGCGGCATAGGGTTTGGGTTAGGGTTAGGGTTAGGGTTAGGGTTAGGGTTAGGGTTAGGGGTTAGGGTTAGGGTTAGTGTTAGGGTTAGGGTTAGGGTGAGTGTCAGGGTTCGGCCCCGCCCACCGCCCGGGACATGCCACGCCCCCGTCCCGCCCCCAGCCGCCTAATGGCCACGCCCCCCCGGCGGGCGGGGGCCCCGGCCGGCGGTGCGCGACTTACCTTCCGCGAAGCGGTTCCCGGCGGCCGCTAGGCCCGCCCAGCGCCATTTTTTCGCCCTCGGGCCGCTCGGAAACGCCCCTGGCGGCATAGGGTTTGGGTTAGGGTTAGGGTTAGGGTTAGGGTTAGGGTTAGGTTAGGGTTAGGGTTAGGGTTAGGGTTAGGGTTAGGGTGAGTGTCAGGGTTCGGCCCCGCCCACCGCCCGGGACCTGCCACGCCCCGTCCCGCCCCCAGCCGCCTACTGGCCACGCCCCCCCGGCGGACGGGGGCCCCGGCCGGCGGCGCGCGACTTACCTTCCGCGAAGC
>NW_022143790.1:0-8553 GCF_007565055.1 Rhinopithecus roxellana
GGTACCAGCCATCGCAAAAACTTGGCAAAATGTAAAGACCATCGAGGCTAGGAAGAAACTGCATCAACTAACGAGCAAAATAACCAGTTAATATCATAATGGCAGGATCAAGTTCACACATAACAATATTAACCTTAAATGTTAATGGACTAAATGCTCCAATTAAAAGACACAGACTGGCAAACTGGATAAAGAGTCAAGACCCATCAGTCTGCTGTATTCAGGAGACCCATCTCACATGCAGAGACATACATAGGCTCAAAATAAAGGGATGGAGGAAGATCTACCAAGCAAATGGAGAACAAAAAAAAGCAGGGGTTGCAATCCTAGTCTCTGATAAAACAGACTTTAAACCATCAAAGATCAAAAGAGACAAAGAAGGCCATTACATAATGGTAAAGGGATCAATTCAACAGGAAGAGCTAACTCTCCTAAATATATATGCACCCAATAGAGGAGCACCCAGATTCATAAAGCAAGTCCTTAGAGACTTACAAAGAGACTTAGACTCCCATACAATAATAATGGGGGACTTCAACACTCCGCTGTCAACATTAGACAGATCAACGAGACAGAAAGTTAACAAGGATATCCAGGAATTGAACTCATCTCTGCACCAAGCGGACCTAATAGACATCTATAGAACTCTCCACCCCAAATCAACAGAATATACATTCTTCTCAGCACCACATCGCACTTATTCCAAAATTGACCACATAATTGGAAGTAAAGTACTCCTCAGCAAATGTAAAAGAACAGAAATTATAACAAACTGTCTCTCAGACCACAGTGCAATCAAACTAGAACTCAGGACTAAGAAACTCAATCAAAACCGCTCAACTACATGGAAACTGAACAACCTGCTCCTGAATGACTACTGGGTACATAACGAAATGAAAGCGGAAATAAAGATGTTCTTTGAAACCAATGAGAACAAAGATACAACATACCAGAATCTCTGGGACACATTTAAAGCAGTGTGTAGAGGGAAATTTATAGCACTAAATGCCCACAAGAGAAAGCAGGAAAGATCTAAAATTGACACTCTAACATCACAATTAAAAGAACTAGAGAGGCAAGAGCAATCACATTCAAAAGCTAGCAGAAGGCAAGAAATAACTAAGATCAGAGCAGAACTGAAGGAGATAGAGACACAAAAAACCCTCCAAAAATCAATGAATCCAGGAGTTGGTTTTTTGAAAAGATCAACAAAATTGACAGACCGCTAGCAAGGCTAATAAAGAAAAAAAGAGAGAGAATCAAATAGATGCAATAAAAATGATAAAGGGGATATCACCACTGACCCCACAGAAATACAAACTACCATCAGAGAATACTATAAACGCCTCTACGCAAATCAACTAGAAAATCTAGAAGAAATGCGATAATTTCCTGGGACACTTACACTCTCCCAAGGCTAAACCAGGAAGAAGTTGAATCCCTGAATAGACCAATAGCAGGCTCTGAAATTGAGGCCACAATTAATAGCCTACCCACCAAAAAAGTCCAGGACCAGATGGATTCACAGCTGAATTCTACCAGAGGTACAAGGAGGAGCTGGTACCATTCCTTCTGAAACTATTCCAATCAATAGAAAAAGAGGGAATCCTCCCTAACTCATTTTATGAGGCAAACATCATCCTGATACCAAAGCCTTGGCAGAGACACAACAAAAAAAGAGAATTTTAGACCAATATCCCTGATGAACATTGATGCAAAAATCCTCAATAAAATACTGGCAAACCGGATTCAGCAGGCACATCAAAAAGCTTATCCACCATGATCAAGTGGGCTTCATCCCTGGGATGCAAGGCTGGTTCAACATTCGCAAATCAATAAACGTATCCAGCATATAAACAGAACCAAAGACAAGAACCACATGATTGTCTCAATAGATGCAGAAAAGGCTTTTGACAAAATTCAACAGCCCTTCATGCCTCTAAAAACGCTCAATAAATTCGGTATTGATGGAACGGACCTCAAAATAATAAGAGCTATTTATGACAAACCCACAGCTAATATCATACTGAATGGGCAAAAACTGGAAAAATTCCCTTTGAAAACTGGCACAAGACAGGGATGCCCTCTCTCACCACTCCTATTCAACATAGTGTTGGAAGTTCTGGCTAGGGCAATCAGGCAAGAGAAAGAAATCAAGGGTATCCAGTTAGGAAAAGAAGAAGTCAAATTGTCCCTGTTTGCAGATGACATGATTGTATATTTAGAAAACCCCATCGTCTCAGCCCAAAATCTCCTTAAGCTGATAAGCAACTTCAGCAAAGTCTCAGGATACAAAATTATGTGCAAAAATCACAAGCATTCTTATACACCAGCAACAGACAAGCAGAGAGCCAAATCAGGAATGAACTTCCATTCACAATTGCTTCAAAGAGAATAAAATACCTAGGAATCCAGCTTACAAGGGATGTAAAGGACCTCTTCAAGGAGAACTACAAACCACTGCTCAGTGAAATCAAAGAGGACACAAACAAATGGAAGAACATACCATGCTCATGGATAGGAAGAATCAATATCGTGAAAATGGCCATACTCCCCAAGGTTATTTATAGATTCAATGCCATCCCCATCAAAGCTACCAATGACTTTCTTCACAGAATTGGAAAAAACTGCTTTAAAGTTCATATGGAACCAAAAAAGAGCCCGCATTGCCAAGACAATCCTAAGTCAAAAGGACAAAGCTGGAGGCACGCTACCTGACTTCAAACTATACTACAAGGCTACAGTAACCAAAACAGCATGGTACTGGTACCAAAACAGAGATATAGACCAATGGAACAGAACAGAGTCCTCAGAAATAATACCGCACATCTACAGCCATCTGATCTTTGACAAACCTGAGAGAAACAAGAAATGGGGAAAGGATTCCCTATTTAATAAATGGTGCTGGGAAAATTGGCTAGCCATAAGTAGAAAGCTGAAACTGGATCCTTTCCTTACCCTTATACGAAGATTAATTCAAGATGGATTAGAGACTTAAATGTTAGACCTAATACCATAAAAACCCTAGAAGAAAATCTAGGTAGTACCATTCAGGACATAGGCATGGGCAAGGACTTCATGTCTAAAACACCAAAAGCAACGGCAGCAAAAGCCATAATTGACAAATGGGATCTAATTAAACTAAAGAGCTTTTGCACAGCAAAAGAAACTACCATCAGAGTGAACAGGCAACCTACAGAATGGGAGAAAATTTTTGCAACCTACTCATCTGACAAAGGGCTAATATCCAGAATCTACAAAGAACTCAAACAAATATACGAGAAAAAACAAACAACAACCCATCAAAAAGTGGGGAAAGGATATGAACAGACATTTCTCAAAAGAAGATATTCATACAGCCAACAGACACATGAAAAAATGCTCATCATCACTGGCCATCAGAGAAATGCAAATCAAAACCACAATGAGATACCATCTCACACCAGTTAGAATGGCAATCATTAAGAAGTCAGGAAACAACAGGTGTTGGAGAGATGTGGAGAAATAGGAACACTTTTACACTGTTGGTGGGATTGTAAACTAGTTCAACCATTATGGAAAAGAGTATGGCAATTCCTCAAGGATCTAGAACTAGATGTACCATATGACCCAGCCATCCCACTACTGGGTATATACCCAAAGGATTATAAATTAGTCTACTACAAAGACACATGTACACGTATGTTTATTGCGGCACTATTCACAATAGCAAGACTTGGAATCAACCCAAATGTCCATCTGTGACAGACTGGATTAAGAAAATGTGGCACATATACACCATGGAATACTATGCAGCCATAAAAAAGGATGAGTTTGCGTCCTTTGTAGGGACATGGATGCAGCTGGAAACCATCATTCTTAGCAAACTATCACAAGAAGAGAAAACCAAACACCGCATGTTCTCACTCATAGGTGGGAACTGAACAATGAGATCACTTGGACTCGGGAAGGGGAACATCACACACTGGGGTCTATCATGGGGAGGGGGGAGGGGGGAGGAGGGAGGGATTGCATTGGGGAGTTATACATGATATAAATGATGAATGATGGGTGCTGACGAGTTGATGGGTGCAGCACACCAACATGGCATAAGTATACATATGTAACAAACCTGCATTATGCACATGTACCCTAGAACTTAAAGTATAATAAAAAAAAAAAAAAAAAAAAAAAAAAAAAAATAAAAAAAAAAAAAAAAAAAAAAAAAAAAAAAAAAAAAAAATATAGATATAGGAGATATACGTATAAAATACAGACAAAATAGATATAATAGATAAAGGTATAAAATATAGACATAAAATTTATAATAGATATTAGTTATAAAATATAGACATAATAGATATAATAGATACGGGTATAATATATAGATATAAGAGATATACGTAAAAATACAGACAAAATAGATATAATAGATAAAGGTATAAAATATAGACATAAAAGATACAATAGATATAGACATAATAGATGTAATAGTTATAGGTATAAAATATAGACATAATAGATATATTAGATATAGGTATACAATATAGACATAATAGATATAATACACAGTTATAAAATCTAGACATCAGATATAATAGTTATAGGTATAAAATATAGACATAATAGATAGAGGTATAAAAGTAGAAATAATAGATATAATTGATATAGTTATAAAATACAGACATAATACTTATAATCGATGTAGGTATAAAATATACATATAATACATATAGGCATAAAATATAGATATAGTAGATATAGGTATAAAATATAGACATAATGGATATAATAGATATAGTTATAAAATATCGACATAATAGTTTTAATCGATATAGGTATAAAATATAGACATAATATAGGTATAATATTTAGACATAATAGATATAATAGATATAGGTATAAAATATAGACATAATAGATATAATAGATATAGGTATAAAATATACACATAATAGATATAATAGACATAGGTATAAATATAGACATAATAGATATAAGAGATATAGACATAAAATACACACATAATAGATGTTATAGATATAGGTATAAAATGTAGACATAATAGATATAGGTATAAAATATGACATAAATATATAATAGATATAGGTATAAAATATACACAGAATAGATATAATAGATATAGGTGTAAAATATAGACATAATAGATATAGATATAAATATGGACATAATAGTTAGATATAGGTATAAAATATAGACATAATAGATATAGGTATAATATTTAGACTAATAGATATAATAGATAACGGTATAAAATATAGATATAATATTAATAGAGGTATAAAACATAGACATAGTAGATATAATAGATATAGTTATAAAATATAGATATAATAGATACAGGTATAAAATATAGACATAATAGATATAATGGATATAGGTATAAAATATAGACATGATAGACACAGGTTAAAATATAGACATAATAGATATAATAGATATAGGTATAAAATATAGAAATAATAGATATAATGGATATAGGTATAAAATATAGACATGATAGACACAGGTTAAAATATAGACATAATAGATATAATAGATATAGGTATGAAATACAGACATAATAGATAATATAGATATAGGAATAACATGTAGACAAAATAGATGTAATAGACATAGGTATAATACATAGACATAACAGATATAATACATATCGGTATAAAATATAGTCATAAAGATATAACAGATAGGGCTATTAAATATAGATATAATAGATATAGGTATAAAATATTGATATAATAGATATAATAGATAAAGGTATAAAATATAGATATAATACATATAATAGATATAGGTATAAAATATAGAATATAGATATAATAGATATAGGAATCAAATATAGACAAATAGATATAATAGATATAGGTATACAATACAGACATAATAGATATAATAGATATAGCTATAAAATAAACACATAATAGATATAATATATAGGTATAAAATATAGACATAAAAGATATAGGTATAAAATATAGATATAATAGATATAGGTATAAAATATAGACATAATAGATACAGGTATAAAATATAGACATAATAGCTATAATAGATATAGGTATAAAATATAGACATAATAAATATAATAGATATAGGTATAAAATATACACATAACAGATGTAGTAGATATAGGTATAAAATACAGACAAATAGATATAGGTATAATAATTAGACATAACAGATGTAATATATATAGGTAGAAAATATAGACATAATAGATATAGGTATAAAATATAGACATAAAGATATAATAGATATAGGTTTAAAATATACACACAGATTAGATATAATAGATATAGGTGTACAATATAGACATAATAGATATAGATATAAAATAGAGACATAATATATATAATGGATATAGATATGAAATATAGACATAATAATAGTTATAAAATATGGACATAAAAGATACAATACATATAGGGTAAAATGCGGACATAATATATAGTTATAAAATATAGACATAATAGTTATAATCGATATAGGTTTAAAATATAGACATAATAGATATAGGTATAATATTTAGACATAATAGATATAATAGATATAGGTATAAATATAGACATATATAGAATAGATATAGGTATAAAATATACACATAATAGATATAATAGACAAAGGTATAAAATATAGACATAATAGATATAATAGATATAGGCATGAAATATAGACATAATAGATGTTATAGATATAGGTAAAAATGTAGACATAATAGATATAGGTTTTAAATAAAGACATAAATATATAACAGATATAGGTATAAAATATACACAGAATAGTTATAATAGATATAGGTGTAAAATATAGACATAATAGATATAGATATAAAATATGGACATAATAGTTCTAATAGATATAGGTATAAAATGTAGACATGATAGATATAGGTATAATATTTAGACATAATAGATATAATAGATATCGGCATAAAATATAGATATAATAGATATAATAGATAGAGGTATAAAATATAGACATAGTAGATATAATAGATATAGGTATAAAATATAGATATAATAGATATAGGTATAAAATGTAGATATAATAGATATAATGGATATAGGTATAAAATATAGACATAATAGACACAGGTAAAAATATAGACATAATAGAAATAATATATAGCTATAAAATATAGACAAAATAGATATAATGAATAGAGGTATAAAATATAGACATAAATGATATAATGGATATAATGGATAGAGGTATAAAATATAGATAAAATATATATAATAAAGGTATAAATTATAGACATAATAGATAAAATAGATACAGGTATAAAATATAGACATAATAGATATATAGACCTATAAAATTTAGACATAATCGATATAACAGATAGAGGTATAAAATATAGACAAAATAGATATAATAGATATAATAGATAGAGGAATAAAATATAGACATAATAGATATAGTAGATAGAGGTATAAAATATAATCAAAATAGATGTAATAGATAGAGGTATAAAATATAGACCTAATAGATATAATAGATAAAGCTATAAAATACAGACATAAAAGATATAATAGATAGAGGTATAAAATAAAGATAATAGATACAATAGATACAGTTAAAAATATAGACATAATAGGTATAACAGATATAGACAAAATAGACATAATAGATATAGGTATAAATTACAGACATAATAGATATAATACATATAGTTATAAAATATAAACATAATGGATATAACAGATATAGGTATAAAATATAGACATCATAGATATAGGTATAAAATAAAGATATAATAGATATAAAAGAGGTACAATATAGACATAATAGATATAACAGACATAGGTATAAAATATAGACATAATAGATATAGGTATAAAACATAGACATAATAGATATAATAAATACAGTTATAAATATAGACATAATAGATACAATAGATATAGGTATAAAATATAGACATAATAGATGTAATAGATATAGGAATAACCTATGGACATAATAGATATAGGTATAATATATAGACAATGGATATAATAGAAATAGGTATAAAATATAGACAAAATAGGTATAACAAATATAGACATAATAGATGTAATAGATATAGGTATAAAATATAGACAGAAGAGATATAATAGATATAGTTATAAACTATAGACATAATAGATATAATAGATATAGGTATAAAATATAGACATAAAAGATATATGCATAAAATAGATATAATAGATATAATAGATAGAAGCATAAAATATAGACATCATAGGTATAAGAGATATAGGTATAAAATATAAACATAAATTATATAATAGATATAGGTATAAAACATAGACATAATACGTATAGGTATAAATACAGACATAATAGATATAATAGATATACTTATAAAATATAGACATAAAATATATAATACGTATAGGTATAAAATATAGACATAATAGATGTAGGTATAAAATATAGATATAACAGATATAATAGTGGTATAAAATATAGGCATAATAGATATAATAGATATAGGTATAAAATATAGATATAATAGATATAATATATATAGGTATAAAATATAGACAGAATAGATATAATAGATAT
>NW_022143791.1:0-1946 GCF_007565055.1 Rhinopithecus roxellana
GACAGTGTTAATGGACTGCTCCACGAAACATAAGTGTAACTCTGTGAGATGAATTCACACATCACCAAGAAGTTTCTAAGAAAGCTTCTTTCTAGTTTTCATCGTAGATATTTCCTTTGCACTGTAATGTTCATTGCGCTATGAAGTATCTAATTGCAGATTTCCAGAAAACTGTGCTAACAAACTGATCACTGAAGTGAAACGTGTAACTCTGTGAGTTGCATTCACACCTGCAATGCAGCTTCTCAGAAAGCTTCTCTTTAGTTATTATGTGAGGATATTTCCTTTATCACCATGCCCCAATAGGCTCCCAATATCACTTTGCAGATTCCACGAAAAGAGTGTTAGCAAATGCTTCTTGAGGCAGAGGTGTGTAACTCTGTGAGATGAACTCACAGATCAGAAAGAAGTTTCTCAGAAAGCTTCTTTCACGTTTTGAACGGATGAAATTTCCTTTATCAGCGTAGGCCTCAATGTGATCCAAAGAAGCCCTTCTCAGATTCCTCAAAGACAGTGTTAATGGACTGCTCCATGAAACATAAGTGTAACTCTGTGAGATGAATTCACACATCACCAAGAAGTTTCTAAGAAAGCTTCTTTCTATTTTCATCTGTGGATATTCGTTTGTCACTGTAATGTTCATTGCGCTATGAGTATCTAATTGCAGATTTCCAGAAAACTGTGCTAACAAACTGATCACTGAAGAGAGAACGTGTAACTCTGTGAGTTGCATTCACACCTGGCAATGCAGTTTCTCAGAAAGCTTCTCTTTAGTTATTATGTGAGGATATTTCCTTTATCACCATGGGCCCCAATAGGCTCCCAAATATCACTTTGCAGATTCCACGAAAAGAGTGTTAGCAAACTGCTTCTTGAGGCAGAGGTTGTAACTCTGTGAGATGAACTCACAGATCAGAAAAAGTTTCTCAGAAAGCTTCTTTCACGTTTTGAACGGATGAAATTTCCTTTATCAGCGTAGGCCTCAATGTGATCCAAAGAAGCCCTTCTCAGATTCCTCAAAGACAGTGTTAATGGACTGCTCCACGAAACATAAGTGTAACTCTGTGAGATGAATTCACACATCACCAAGAAGTTTCTAAGAAAGCTTCTTTCTAGTTTTCATCTGTGGATATTTCCTTTGTACGTAATGTTCATTGCGCTATCAAGTATCTAATTGCAGATTTCCAGAAAACTGTGCTAACAAACTGATCACTGAAGAGAAACGTGTAACTCTGTGAGTTGCATTCACACATGGCAATGCAGTTTCTCAGAAAGCTTCTCTTTAGTTATTGTGAGGATATTTCCTTTATCTCCATGGGCCCCAATAGGCTCCCAAATCACTTTGCAGATTCCACGAAAAGTGTTAGCAAACTGCTTCTTGAGGCAGAGGTTGTAACTCTGTGAGATGAACTCACAGATCAGAAAGAAGTTTCTCAGAAAGCTTCTTTCACGTTTTGAACGGATGAAATTTCCTTTATCAGCGTAGGCCTCAATGTGATCCAAAGAAGCCCTTCTCAGATTCCTCAAAGAGAGTGTTAATGGACTGCTCCATGAAACATAAGTGTAACTCTGTGAGATGAATTCACACATCACCATGAAGTTTCTAAGAAAGCTTCTTTCTAGTTTTCATCTGTGGATATTTCGTTTGTCACTGTAATGTTCATTGCGCTATGAAGTATCTAATTGCAGATTTCCAGAAAACTGTGCTAACAAACTGATCACTGAAGAGAAACGTGTAACTCTGTGAGTTGCATTCACACCTGGCAATGCAGTTTCTCAGAAAGCTTCTCTTTAGTTATTATGTGAGGATATTTCCTTTATCACCATGGGCCCCAATAGGCTCCCAAATATCACTTTGCAGATTCCACGAAAAGAGTGTTAGCAAACTGCTTCTTGAGGCAGAGGTTGTAACTCTGTGAGATGAATCACAGATCAGAAAGAAGTTT
>NW_022143792.1:0-18240 GCF_007565055.1 Rhinopithecus roxellana
ACAGCTGGGATAATGTAATTGATCTGTAGGAGGAAGATTGCGATATGATTCCCAATATAGACGTGGCGTGGGGCGGCTGGCGGCCCCGGATCGCGGGGGGGCGGGTCCCCCGCCCCCCGGCGATGGGGGTCCGCCAGCCGCCGGGGGGCGTGGCGTGGCGGCGGCTGGCGGCCCCGGATCGCGGGGGGGCGGGTCCCCCGCCCCCCGGCGATGGGGGTCCGCCAGCCGCCGGGGGGGCGTGGCGTGGCGGCGGCTGGCGGCCCCGGATCGCGGGGGGGCGGGTCCCCCCCCCCGGCGATGGGGGTCCGCCAGCCGCCGGGGGGGCGTGGCGTGGCGGCGGCTGGCGGCCCCGGATCGCGGGGGGGCGGGTCCCCGCCCCCCGGCGATGGGGGTCCGCCAGCCGCCGGGGGGGCGTGGCGTGGCGGCGGCTGGCGGCCCCGGATCGCGGGGGGGCGGGTCCCCCGCCCCCCGGCGATGGGGGTCCGCCAGCCGCCGGGGGGGCGTGGCGTGGCGGCGGCTGGCGGCCCCGGATCGCGGGGGGGCGGGTCCCCCGCCCCCCGGCGATGGGGGTCCGCCAGCCGCCGGGGGGCGTGGCGTGGCGGCGGCTGGCGGCCCCGGATCGCGGGGGGCGGGTCCCCGCCCCCCGGCGTGGGGTCCGCCAGCCGCCGGGGGGGTGGCGTGGCGGCGGCTGGCGGCCCCGGATCGCGGGGGGGCGGGTCCCCCGCCCCCCGGCGATGGGGGTCCGCCAGCCGCCGGGGGGGCGTGGCGTGGCGGCGGCTGGCGGCCCCGGATCGCGGGGGGGCGGGTCCCCCCCCCCGGCGATGGGGGTCCGCCAGCCGCCGGGGGGGCGTGGCGTGGCGGCGGCTGGCGGCCCCGGATCGCGGGGGGGCGGGTCCCCCCCCCCGGCGATGGGGGTCCGCCAGCCGCCGGGGGGGCGTGGCGTGGCGGCGGCTGGCGGCCCCGGATCGCGGGGGGCGGGTCCCCCGCCCCCCGGCGATGGGGGTCCGCCAGCCGCCGGGGGGGCGTGGCGTGGCGGCGGCTGGCGGCCCCGGATCGCGGGGGGGCGGGTCCCCGCCCCCCGGCGATGGGGGTCCGCCAGCCGCCGGGGGGGCGTGGCGTGGCGGCGGCTGGCGGCCCCGGATCGCGGGGGGGCGGGTCCCCCGCCCCCGGCGATGGGGGTCCGCCAGCCGCCGGGGGGGCGTGGCGTGGCGGCTGGCGGCCCCGGATCGCGGGGGGGCGGGTCCCCCGCCCCCCGGCGATGGGGGTCCGCCAGCCGCCGGGGGGCGTGGCGTGGCGGCGGCTGGCGGCCCCGGATCGCGGGGGGGCGGGTCCCCCGCCCCCCGGCGATGGGGGTCCGCCAGCCGCCGGGGGGGGTGGCGTGGCGGCGGCTGGCGGCCCCGGATCGCGGGGGGCGGGTCCCCCGCCCCCCGGCGATGGGGGTCCGCCAGCCGCCGGGGGGGGTGGCGTGGCGGCGGCTGGCGGCCCCGGATCGCGGGGGGGCGGGTCCCCCGCCCCCCGGCGATGGGGGTCCGCCGCCGGGGGGGCGTGGCGTGGCGGCGGCTGGCGGCCCCGGATCGCGGGGGGGCGGGTCCCCCGCCCCCCGCGATTCCGCCAGCCGCCGGGGGGGCGTGGCGTGGCGGCGGGCTGCGGCCCCGGATCGCGGGGGGGCGGGTCCCCCGCCCCCCGGCGATGGGGGTCCGCCAGCCGCCGGGGGGGCGTGGCGTGGCGGCGGCTGGCGGCCCCGATCGCGGGGGGGGGTCCCCCGCCCCCCGGCGATGGGGGTCCGCCAGCCGCCGGGGGGGTGGCGTGGCGGCGGCTGGCGGCCCCGGATCGCGGGGGGGGCGGTCCCCCCCCCCCGGCGATGGGGGTCCGCCAGCCGCCGGGGGGGCGTGGCGTGGCGGCGGCTGGCGGCCCCGGATCGCGGGGGGGCGGGTCCCCCGCCCCCCGGCGATGGGGGTCCGCCAGCCGCCGGGGGGGGTGGCGTGGCGGCGGCTGGCGGCCCCGGATCGCGGGGGGGCGGGTCCCCCGCCCCCCGGCGATGGGGGTCCGCCAGCCGCCGGCGGGGGGTGGCGTGGCGGCGGCTGGCGGCCCCGGATCGCGGGGGGGGTTGTCCCCCGCCCCCCGGCGATGGGGTCCGCCAGCCGCCGGGGGGCGTGGCGTGGCGGCGGCTGGCGGCCCCGGATCGCGGGGGGGCGGGTCCCCCGCCCCCGGCGATGGGGTCCGCCAGCCGCCGGGGGGGTGGGTGGCGGCGGCTGGCGGCCCCGTATGGGGGCCTGACACTGCCTGTGGATTTCTAATAATATAGTTATTACACACAATGATCGATTTTCATATTTCTCAACGGTACTAATAATAGGATACCATTTTAATTTCATTATTTTAAGTACCTGATTATGCAATCTTACTATTAATATTAATTTCATGTTAATGAACAATATTATTAGTTCCTAATACTAATCGGAAATTTCTTATCCGCATCACTTTTTATTGATTAAGTAACATTCATGCCGGATATCATTCTTTGAAAATTTATTTTTGATATTAATATAATTAGCATTCCAATCTTACATTTTAATCCACCATAAATTTTTACGAGTTTATTGGATCATTAATATCGATTATTAGTATTAATATGTTATATTATTAATATTAATAATTAATTGATCGTGTTGATATCCACCAGGGGAGGATGTTACTACTTAAAACATCACAAAAGATGTACACTCACCCAATGATATTGCTTCAAATTTCCGTCCAAGAAGGGATATAGACAGGCAATTGCTGGGAGTAGACACACAGCTGGGATAATGTAATTGATCTGTAGGAGGAAGATTGCGATATGATTCCCAATATAGACGTGGCGTGGGGCGGCTGGCGGCCCCGGATCGCGGGGGGGCGGGTCCCCGCCCCCCGGCGATGGGGGTCCGCCAGCCGCCGGGGGGCGTGCGTGGCGGCGGCTGGCGGCCCCGGATCGCGGGGGGGCGGGTCCCCCGCCCCCCGGCGATGGGGTCCGCCAGCCGCCGGGGGGGCGTGGCGTGGCGGCGGCTGGCGGCCCCGGATCGCGGGGGGGCGGGTCCCCCGCCCCCGGCGATGGGGGTCCGCCAGCCGCCGGGGGGCGTGGCGTGGCGGCGGCTGGCGGCCCCGGATCGCGGGGGGCGGGTCCCCCGCCCCCCGGCGATGGGGGTCCGCCAGCCGCCGGGGGGGCGTGGCGTGGCGGCGGCTGGCGGCCCGGATCGCGGGGGGGCGGGTCCCCCGCCCCCCGGCGATGGGGGTCCGCCAGCCGCCGGGGGGGCGTGGCGTGGCGGCGGCTGGCGGCCCCGGATCGCGGGGGGGCGGGTCCCCCGCCCCCCGGCGATGGGGGTCCGCCAGCCGCCGGGGGGGCGTGGCGTGGCGGCGGCTGGCGGCCCCGGATCGCGGGGGGGCGGGTCCCCCCCCCCGGCGATGGGGGTCCGCCAGCCGCCGGGGGGGCGTGGCGTGGCGGCGGCTGGCGGCCCCGGATCGCGGGGGGGCGGGTCCCCCGCCCCCCGGCGATGGGGGTCCGCCAGCCGCCGGGGGGGCGTGGCGTGGCGGCGGCTGGCGGCCCCGGGATCGCGGGGGGGCGGGTCCCCCGCCCCCCGGCGATGGGGGTCCGCCAGCCGCCGGGGGGCGGGCGTGGCGGCGGCTGGCGGCCCGGATCGCGGGGGGGCGGGTCCCCCGCCCCCCGCGATGGGGGTCCGCCGCCGCCGGCGGGGGGTGGCGTGGCGGCGGCTGGCGGCCCCGGATCCCGGGGGGGGCGGGTCCCCCGCCCCCCTGCGATGGGCCCCAGTCGTGGGGGGCCGTAATGTGGCGGCTTGGGGCCCACAAAATAGGTGTACACTGCCTGTGGTATTCCGGTAATAATATAGTTATTACACACCAATGATCGATTTCATATTTCTCAACGGTACTATAATAGGATACCATTTTAATTTTCATTATTTTAGTACCTGATTATGCAATCTTACTATTAATTATTAATATCATGTTAATGAACAATATTATTAGTTCCTAATACTAATCGGAATTTTCTTATCCGCATCACTTTTTATTGATTTAAGTAACATTCATGCCGGATATCATTCTTTGAAATTTATTTTGATATTAATATTAATTAGCATTCCAAATCTTTATCATTTTAATCCACCACAATTTTTACGAAGTTTATTGTGATCATTATATCGATTATTAGTATTAATATGTAATATATTTATTAATATTAATAATAATTGATCGTTGTTGCTATCCACCAGGGGGAGGATGTTACTACTTAAAAACATCACAAAAGATGTACACTCACCCATGATATTGCTTCAAATTTCCGTCCAAGAAGGGGATATAGACAGGCAATATTGCTGGGAGTAGACACACAGCTGGGATAATGTAATTGATCTGTAGGAGAAGATTGCGATATGATTCCCAATATAGACGTGGCGTGGCGGCGGCTGGCGGCCCCGGATCGCGGGGGGCGGGTCCCCCGCCCCCCGGCGATGGGGGTCCGCCAGCCGCCGGGGGGGCGTGGCGTGGCGGCGGCTGGCGCCCCGGATCGCGGGGGGGCGGGTCCCCCGCCCCCGGCGATGGGGGTCCGCCAGCCGCCGGGGGGCGTGGCGTGGCGGCGGCTGGCGGCCCCGGATCGCGGGGGGGCGGGTCCCCCGCCCCCCGGCGATGGGGGTCCGCCAGCCGCCGGGGGGGCGTGGCTGGCGGCGGCTGGCGGCCCCGGATCGCGGGGGGCGGGTCCCCCGCCCCCCGGCGATGGGGGTCCGCCAGCCGCCGGGGGGCGTGGCGTGGCGGCGGCTGGCGCCCCGGATCGCGGGGGGGCGGGTCCCCCGCCCCCCGGCGATGGGGGTCCGCCAGCCGCCGGGGGGGCGTGGCGTGGCGGCGGCTGGCGGCCCCGATCGCGGGGGGGCGGGTCCCCGCCCCCCGGCGATGGGGGTCCGCCAGCCGCCGGGGGCGTGCGTGGCGGCGGCTGGCGGCCCCGGATCGCGGGGGGCGGGTCCCCCGCCCCCACGGCGATGGGGGTCCGCCAGCCGCCGGGGGGGCGTGGGTGGCGGCGGCTGGCGGCCCCGGATCGCGGGGGGGCGGGTCCCCCGCCCCCGCGAGGGGGTCCGCCAGCCGCCGGGGGGCGTGGCGTTGCGGCGCTGCGGCCCCGGATCGCGGGGGTGCGGGGTCTCCCCGCCCCCGGCGATGGGGGTCCGCCAGCCGCCGGGGGGGCGTGTGGCTTGGCGGCGGCTGGCGGGCCCCGGATCGCGGGGGGGCGGGTCCCCCGGCCCCCCGGGCGATGGGGGTCCGCCAGCCGCGCGGGGGCGTGGCGTGGCGGCGGCTGGCGGCCCCTGAATCGCGGTGGGGCGGGTCCCCGCCCCGGCGATGGGGGTCCGCCAGCCGCCGGGGGGGTCGTGGCGTGGCGGCGGCTGGCGGCCCGGATCGCGGGGGGGCGGGTCCCCCGCCCCCGCGATGGGGTTCCGCCAGCCGCCGGGGGGGCGGGGCGTGGCGGCGGCTGGCGGCCCCGGATCGCGGGGTGGCGGGTCCCCCGCCCCCCGGCGATGGGGTCCGCCAGCCGCCGGGGGGGCGTGGCGTGGCGCGGCTGGCGGCCCCGGATCGCGGGGGGGCGGGTCCCCCGCCCCCCGGCGATGGGGGTCCGCAGCGCGCCGGGGGGGCTTGGCGTGGCGGCGGCTGGCGTCCCCGGATCGCGGGGGGGGCGGGTCCCCCGCCCCGGCGATGGGGGGTCCGCCAGCCGCCGGGGGTGCGTGGCGTGCGGCGGCTGGCGGCCCCGGATCAGCGTGGGGGGGGCGGGTCCCCCGCCCCGGCGATTGGGGTCCGCCAGCCCCGCGGGGGGCTGGCGTGGGCGGCGTCTGGCGGCCCCGGATCGCGGGGGGGCGGGTCCCCCGCCCCCGTCGATGGGGGTCCGCCCAGCCGCGGGGGGGCCGTGGCTTGGCGGCGGCTGGCGGCCCGGATCGGCGGGGGGGCGGTCCCCCGCCCCGGCGATGGGGGTCCGCCAGCCGCCGGGGGGCGTGGCGTGGCGGCGGCTGGCGGCCCCGGATCGCGGGGGGGCGGGTCCCCCGCCCCCCGGCGATGGGGGTCCGCCAGCCGCCGGGGGGGCGTGGCGTGGCGCGGCTGGCGGCCCCGGATCGCGGGGGGGGGTCCCCCGCCCCCCGGCGATGGGGGTCCGCCAGCCGCCGGGGGGGCGTGGCGTGGCGGCGGCTGGCGGCCCCGGATCGCGGGGGGGCGGGTCCCCCGCCCCCCGGCGATGGGGGTCCGCCAGCCGCCGGGGCGTGGCGTGGCGGCGGCTGGCGGCCCCGGATCGCGGGGGGGCGGGTCCCCCGCCCCCCGGCGATGGGGGTCCGCCAGCCGCCGGGGGGCGTGGCGTGGCGGCGGCTGGCGGCCCCGGATCGCGGGGGGGCGGGTCCCCCGCCCCCCGGCGATGGGGGTCCGCCAGCCGCCGGGGGGGGTGCGTGGCGGCGGCTGGCGGCCCCGGATCGCGGGGGGGCGGGTCCCCCGCCCCCCGGCGATGGGGGTCCGCCAGCCGCCGGGGGCGTGGCGTGGCGGCGGCTGGCGGCCCCGGATCGCGGGGGGCGGGTCCCCCGCCCCCCGGCGATGGGGGTCCGCCAGCCGCCGGCGGGGGGTGGCGTGGCGGCGGCTGGCGGCCCCGGATCGCGGGGGGGCGGGTCCCCCGCCCCCGGCGATGGTGGGTCCGCCAGCCGCCGGCGGGGGGTGGCGTGGCGGCGGCTGGCGGCCCCGGATCGCGGGGGGGCGGGTCCCCCGCCCCCCGGCGATGGGGGTCCGCCAGCCGCCGGGGCGTGGCGTGGCGGCGGCTGGCGGCCCCGGATCGCGGGGGGGCGGGTCCCCCGCCCCCCTGGCGTGGGGCCCCAGGTGGGGGGTGTGGCGGCGTGGGGCCCCATAGGTGTACACTGCCTGTGGTATTTCCGGTAATAATATAGTTATTACACACCAATGATCGATTTTCATATTTCTCAACGGTACTAATAATAGGATACCATTTTAATTTTCATTATTTTAAGTACCTGATTATGCAATCTTACTATTAATTATTAATATTCATGTTAATGAACAATATTATTAGTTCCTAATACTAATCGGAATTTTCTTATCCGCATCACTTTTTATTGATTTAAGTACATTCATGCCGGATATCATTCTTTGAAAATTTTTTTGATATTAATATTAATTAGCATTCCAAATCTTTATCATCATTAATCCACCATAAATTTTTACGAAGTTTATTGTGATCATTAATATCGATTATTAGTATTAATATGTAATATATTTATTAATATTAATAATTAATTGATCGTTGTTGATATCCACCAGGGGGAGGATGTTACTACTTAAAACATCACAAAAGATGTACACTCACCCAATGATATTGCTTCAAATTTCCGTCCAAGAAGGGATATAGACAGGCAATATTGCTGGGAGTAGACACACAGCTGGGATATGTAATTGATCTGTAGGAGGAAGATTTGCGATATGATTCCCAATATAGACGTGGCGTGGCGGGCGGCTGGCGGCCCCGGATCGCGGGGGGGCGGGTCCCCCGCCCCCCGGCGATGGGGGTCCGCCAGCCGCCGGGGGGGCGTGGCGTGGCGGCGGCTGGCGGCCCCGGATCGCGGGGGGGCGGGTCCCCCGCCCCCGGCGATGGGGGTCCGCCAGCCGCCGGGGGGGCGTGGCGTGGCGGCGGCTGGCGGCCCCGGATCGCGGGGGGGCGGGTCCCCCGCCCCCCGGCGATGGGGGTCCGCCAGCCGCCGGGGGGCGTGGCGTGGCGGCGGCTGGCGCCCCGGATCGCGGGGGGCGGGTCCCCCGCCCCCCGGCGATGGGGGTCCGCCAGCCGCCGGGGGGCGTGGCGTGGCGGCGGCTGGCGGCCCCGGATCGCGGGGGGGCGGGTCCCCCGCCCCCCGGCGATGGGGGTCCGCCAGCCGCCGGGGGGCGTGGCGTGGCGGCGGCTGGCGGCCCCGGATCGCGGGGGGGCGGGTCCCCCGCCCCCCGGCGATGGGGGTCCGCCAGCCGCCGGGGGGCGTGGCGTGGCGGCGGCTGGCGGCCCCGGATCGCGGGGGGGGGGGTCCCCCGCCCCCCGGCGATGGGGGTCCGCCAGCCGCCGGGGGGGGTGGCTGGCGGCGGCTGGCGGCCCCGGATCGCGGGGGGGCGGGTCCCCCCCCCCCGGCGATGGGGGTCCGCCAGCCGCCGGGGGGCGTGGCGTGGCGGCGGCTGGCGGCCCCGGATCGCGGGGGGGCGGGTCCCCCGCCCCCGCGATGGGGGTCCGCCAGCCGCCGGGGGGGCGTGGCGTGGCGGCGGCTGGCGGCCCCGGATCGCGGGGGGGCGGGTCCCCCGCCCCCGGCGATGGGGGTCCGCCAGCCGCCGGGGGGGCGTGGCGTGGCGGCGGCTGGCGGCCCCGGATCGCGGGGGGGCGGGTCCCCCGCCCCCCGGCGATGGGGGTCCGCCAGCCGCCGGGGGGCGTGGCGTGGCGGCGGCTGGCGGCCCCGGATCGCGGGGGGGGGGTCCCCCGCCCCCGGCGATGGGGTCCGCCCCGCCGGGGGGGCGTGGCGTGGCGGCGGCTGGCGGCCCCGGATCGCGGGGGGGCGGGTCCCCCGCCCCCCGGCGATGGGGGTCCGCCAGCCGCCGGGGGGGCGTGGCGTGGCGGCGGCTGGCGGCCCCGGATCGCGGGGGGGCGGGTCCCCCGCCCCCCGGCGATGGGGGTCCGCCAGCCGCCGGGGGGGCGTGGCGTGGCGGCGGCTGGCGGCCCCGGATCGCGGGGGGCGGTCCCCCGCCCCCCGGCGATGGGGGTCCGCCAGCCGCCGGGGGGGGTGGCGTGGCGGCGGCTGGCGGCCCCGATCGCGGGGGGGCGGTCCCCCCCCCCGGCGATGGGGGTCCGCCAGCCGCCGGGGGGGGTGGCGTGGCGGCGGCTGGCGGCCCCGGATCCGGGGGGGCGGGTCCCCCGCCCCCCGGGATGGGGGTCCGCCAGCCGCCGGGGGGGCGTGGGTGGCGGCGGCTGGCGGCCCCCGGATCGCGGGGGGGCGGTCCCCCGCCCCCCGGCGATGGGGGTCCGCCAGCCGCCGGGGGGCGTGGCGTGGCGGCGGCTGGCGGCCCCGGATCGCGGGGGGGCGGGGTCCCCCGCCCCCCGGCGATGGGGGTCCGCCAGCCGCCGGCGGGGGGGTGGCGTGGCGGCGGCTGGGCGCCCCGGATCGCGGGGGGGGCGGGTCCCCCGCCCCCCGGCGATGGGGGTCCGCCAGCCGCCGGGGGGGGTGGCGTGGCGGCGGCTGGCGGCCCCGGATCGCGGGGGGGCGGGTCCCCCGCCCCCCGGCGATGGGGGTCCGCCAGCCGCCGGGGGGGCGTGGCGTGGCGGCGGCTGGCGGCCCCGGATCGCGGGGGGGCGGGTCCCCCGCCCCCCGGCGATGGGGGTCCGCCAGCCGCCGGGGGGTGGCGTGGCGGCGGCTGGCGGCCCCGGATCGCGGGGGGGCGGGTCCCCCGCCCCGGCGATGGGGTCCGCCAGCCGCCGGGGGGGGTGGCGTGGCGGCGGCTGGCGGCCCCGGATCGCGGGGGGGCGGGTCCCCCGCCCCCCGGCGATGGGGGTCCGCCAGCCGCCGGGGGGGCGTGGCGTGGCGGCGGCTGGCGGCCCCGGATCGCGGGGGGGCGGGTCCCCCGCCCCCGGCGATGGGGGTCGCCAGCCGCCGGCGGGGGGTGGCGTGGCGGCGGCGGGCCCCCGGATCCCGGGGGCCTGTGTAACTGCCTGTGGTATTTCCGGTAATAATATAGTTATACACACCAATGATCGATTTTCATATTCTCAACGGTACTAATAATAGGATACCATTTTAATTTTCATTATTTTAAGTACCTGATTATGCAATCTTACTATTAATTATTAATATTCATGTTAATGAACAATATTATTAGTTCCTAATACTAATCGGAATTTTCTTATCCGCATCACTTTTATTGATTTAAGTAACATTCATGCCGGATATCATTCTTTGAAAATTAATTTTTGATATTAATATTAATTAGCATTCCAAATCTTATCATTTTAATCCACCATAAATTTTTACGAAGTTTATTGTGATCATTAATATCGATTATTAGTATTAATATGTAATATATTTATTAATATTAATAATTAATTGATCGTTGTTGATATCCACCAGGGGGAGGATGTTACTACTTAAAACATCACAAAAGAGTACACTCACCCAATGATATTGCTTCAAATTTCCGTCCAAGAAGGGAATATAGACAGGCAATATTGCTGGGAGTAGACACACAGCTGGGATAATGTAATTGATCTGTAGGAGGAAGATTGCGATATGATTCCCAATAGACGTGGCGTGGCGGCGGCTGGCGGCCCCGGATCGCGGGGGGGCGGGTCCCCCGCCCCCGGCGATGGGGGTCCGCCAGCCGCCGGGGGGGGCGTGGCGGCGGCGGCGGCCCCGGATCGCGGGGGGGCGGGTCCCCCGCCCCCCGGCGATGGGGTCCGCCAGCCGCCGGGGGGGCGTGGCGTGGCGGCGGCTGGCGGCCCCGGATCGCGGGGGGCGGGTCCCCCGCCCCCCGGCGGGGGGTCCGCCAGCCGCCGGGGGGGCGTGGCGTGGCGGCGGCTGGCGGCCCCGGATCGCGGGGGGGCGGGTCCCCCGCCCCCCGGCGATGGGGGTCCGCCAGCCGCCGGGGGGGTGGCGTGGCGGCGGCTGGCGGCCCCGGATCGCGGGGGGCGGGTCCCCCGCCCCCCGGCGATGGGGGTCCGCCAGCCGCCGGGGGGGCGTGGCGTGGCGGCGGCTGGCGGCCCCGGATCGCGGGGGGGCGGGTCCCCCGCCCCCCGGCGATGGGGGTCCGCCAGCCGCCGGGGGGGCGTGGCGTGGCGGCGGCTGGCGGCCCCGGATCGCGGGGGGCGGGTCCCCCGCCCCCGGCGATGGGGGTCCGCCAGCCGCCGGGGGGGCGTGGCGTGGCGGCGGCTGGCGGCCCCGGATCGCGGGGGGCGGGTCCCCCGCCCCCCGGCGATGGGGGTCCGCCAGCCGCCGGGGGGGCGTGGCGTGGCGGCGGCTGGCGGCCCCGGATCGCGGGGGGGCGGGTCCCCGCCCCCCGGCGATGGGGGTCCGCCAGCCGCCGGGGGGGCGTGGCGTGGCGGCGGCTGGCGGCCCCGGATCGCGGGGGGGCGGGTCCCCCCCCCCGGCGATGGGGGTCCGCCAGCCGCCGGGGGGGCGTGGCGTGGCGGCGGCTGGCGGCCCCGGATCGCGGGGGGGCGGGTCCCCCGCCCCCCGGCGATGGGGGTCCGCCAGCCGCCGGGGGGGCGTGGCGTGGCGGCGGCTGGCGGCCCCGGATCGCGGGGGGGGGTCCCCCGCCCCCCGGCGATGGGGGTCCGCCAGCCGCCGGGGGGGGCGTGGCGTGGCGGCGGCTGGCGGCCCCGATCGCGGGGGGGCGGGTCCCCCGCCCCCCGGCGATGGGGGTCCGCCAGCCGCCGGGGGGGGCGTGGCGTGGCGGCGGCTGGCGGCCCCGGATCGCGGGGGGGCGGGTCCCCGCCCCCCGGCGATGGGGTCCGCCAGCCGCCGGGGGGGCGTGGCGTGGCGGCGGCTGGCGGCCCCGGATCGCGGGGGGGCGGGTCCCCCGCCCCCCGGCGATGGGGGTCCGCCAGCCGCCGGGGCGTGGCGTGGCGGCGGCTGGCGGCCCCGGATCGCGGGGGGGCGGGTCCCCCCCCCCGGCGATGGGGGTCCGCCAGCCGCCGGGGGGGCGTGGCGTGGCGGCGGCTGGCGGCCCCGGATCGCGGGGGGGGGCCCCCGCCCCCGGCGATGGGGGTCCGCCAGCCGCCGGGGGGCGTGGCGTGGCGGCGGCTGGCGGCCCCGGATCGCGGGGGGCGGTCCCCCGCCCCCCGGCGATGGGGCCCCGCCGGGGGGCGTGGCGGGCGGCGTGGGGCCCACATCGGTGTACACTGCCTGTGGTATTTCCGGTAATAATATAGTTATTACACACCAATGATCGATTTTCATATTCTCAACGGTACTAATAATAGGATACCATTTAATTTTCATTATTTAAGTACCTGATTATGCAATCTTACTATTAATTATTAATATTCATGTTAATGAACAATATTATTAGTTCCTAATACTAATCGGAATTTTCTTATCCGCATCACTTTTTATTGATTTAAGTAACATTCATGCCGGATATCATTCTTTGAAAATTATTTTGATATTAAATAATTAGCATTCCAAATCTTTATCATTTTAATCCACCATAAATTTTTACGAAGTTTATGTGATCATTAATATCGATTATTAGTATTAATATGTAATATATTTATTAATATTAATAATTAATTGATCGTTGTTGATATCCACCAGGGGAGGATGTTACTACTTAAAACATCACAAAAGATGTACACTCACCCAATGATATTGCTTCAAATTTCCGTCCAAGAAGGGATATAGACAGGCAATATTGCTGGGAGTAGACACACAGCTGGGATAATGTAATTGATCTGTAGGAGGAAGATTGCGATATGATTCCCAATATAGACGTGGCGTGGCGGCGGCTGGCGGCCCCGGATCGCGGGGGGGCGGGTCCCCCGCCCCCCGGCGATGGGGGTCCGCCAGCCGCCGGGGGGCGGGCGTGGCGGCGGCTGGCGGCCCCGGATCGCGGGGGGCGGGTCCCCCGCCCCCCGGCGATGGGGGTCCGCCAGCCGCCGGGGGGGGGCGTGGCGGCGGGGCTGGCGGCCCCGGATCGCGGGGGGGCGGGTCCCCCGCCCCCCGGCGATGGGGGTCCGCCAGCCGCCGGGGGGGCGTGGCGTGGCGGCGGCTGGCGGCCCCGGATCGCGGGGGGGCGGGTCCCCCGCCCCCCGGCGATGGGGGTCCGCCAGCCGCCGGGGGGGGCGTGGCGTGGCGGCGGCTGGCGGCCCCGGATCGCGGGGGGCGGGTCCCCCGCCCCCGGCGATGGGGGTCCGCCAGCCGCCGGGGGGGCGTGGCGTGGCGGCGGCTGGCGGCCCCGGATCGCGGGGGGGCGGGTCCCCCGCCCCCGGCGATGGGGGTCCGCCAGCCGCCGGGGGGGCGTGGCGTGGCGGCGGCTGGCGGCCCCGGATCGCGGGGGGGCGGGTCCCCCGCCCCCCGGCGATGGGGGTCCGCCAGCCGCCGGGGGGGCGTGGCGTGGCGGCGGCTGGCGGCCCCGGATCGCGGGGGGGCGGGTCCCCCGCCCCCCGGCGATGGGGGTCCGCCAGCCGCCGGGGGGGCGTGGCGTGGCGGCGGCTGGCGGCCCCGGATCGCGGGGGGCGGGTCCCCCGCCCCCCGGATGGGGGTCCGCCAGCCGCCGGGGGGGCGTGGCGTGGCGGCGGCTGGCGGCCCCGGATCGCGGGGGGGGGGTCCCCCGCCCCCCGGCGATGGGGGTCCGCCAGCCGCCGGGGGGGCGTGGCGTGGCGGCGGCTGGCGGCCCCGGATCGCGGGGGGGCGGGTCCCCGCCCCCCGGCGATGGGGGTCCGCCAGCCGCCGGGGGGGCGTGGCGTGGCGGCGGCTGGCGGCCCCGGATCGCGGGGGGCGGGTCCCCCGCCCCCGGCGATGGGGGTCCGCCAGCCGCCGGGGGGGGCGTGGCGTGGCGGCGGCTGGCGGCCCCGGATCGCGGGGGGGGGTCCCCCGCCCCCCGGCGATGGGGGTCCGCCAGCCGCCGGGGGGGGCGTGGCGGCGGCTGGGCGGCCCCGGATCGCGGGGGGGCGGGTCCCCGCCCCCCGGCGATGGGGGTCCGCCAGCCGCCGGGGGGGCGTGGCGGCGGCGGCTGGCGGCCCCGGATCGCGGGGGGGGGTCCCCCGCCCCCCGATGGGGGTCCGCCAGCCGCCGGGGGGGGCGTGGCGTGGCGGCGGCTGGCGGCCCGGATCGCGGGGGGCGGGTCCCCGCCCCCCGGCGATGGGGGTCCGCCAGCCGCCGGGGGGGGCGTGGCGTGGCGGCGGCTGGCGGCCCGGATCGCGGGGGGGCGGGTCCCCCGCCCCCGGCGATGGGGGTCCGCCGCCGCCGGGGGGGTGGCGTGGCGGCGGCTGGCGGCCCCGGATCCGGGGGGGCGGGTCCCCGCCCCCCGCGATGGAGGCCCCGTCGTGGGGGCCGTAATGTGGCGCGTTTGGGGCCCACAAATAGGTGTACACTGCCTGTGGTATTCCGGTAATAATATAGTTATTACACACCAATGATCGATTTTCATATTTCTCAACGGTACTAATAATAGGATACCATTTTAATTTTCATTATTTTAAGTACCTGATTATGCAATCTTACTATTAATTATTAATATTCATGTTAATGAACAATATTATTAGTTCCTAATACTAATCGGAATTTTCTTACCGCATCACTTTTATTGATTTAAGTAACATTCATGCCGGATATCATTCTTTGAAAATTAATGGTGATATTAATATTAATTAGCATTCCAAATCTTTATCATTTTAATCCACCATAAATTTTTACGAAGTTTATTGTGATCATTAATATCGATTATTAGTATTATATTAATATATTTATTAATATTAATAATTAATTGATCGTTGTTGATATCCACCAGGGGGAGGATGTTACTACTTAAAACATCACAAAAGATGTACACTCACCCAATGATATTGCTTCAAATTTCCGTCCAAGAAGGGATATAGACAGCAATATTGGTGGAGTAGACACACAGCTGGGATGTAATTGATCTTAGGAGGAAGATTGCGATATGATTCCCAATATAGACGTGGCGTGGCGGCGGCTGGCGGCCCCGGATCGCGGGGGGGCGGGTCCCCCGCCCCCCGGCGATGGGGGTCCGCCAGCCGCCGGGGGGCGTGGCGTGGCGGCGGCTGGCGGCCCCGGATCGCGGGGGGGCGGGTCCCCCGCCCCCCGGCGATGGGGGTCCGCCAGCCGCCGGGGGGCGTGGCGTGGCGGCGGCTGGCGGCCCCGGATCGCGGGGGGGCGGGTCCCCCGCCCCCCGGCGATGGGGGTCCGCCAGCCGCCGGGGGGGCGTGGCGTGGCGGCGGCTGGCGGCCCCGGATCGCGGGGGGGCGGGTCCCCCGCCCCCCGGCGATGGGGGTCCGCCAGCCGCCGGGGGGGCGTGGCGTGGCGGCGGCTGGCGGCCCCGGATCGCGGGGGGGCGGGTCCCCCGCCCCCCGGCGATGGGGGTCCGCCAGCCGCCGGGGGGCGTGGCGTGGCGGCGGCTGGCGGCCCCGGATCGCGGGGGGCGGGTCCCCCGCCCCCGGCGATGGGGGTCCGCCAGCCGCCGGGGGGGGTGGCGTGGCGGCGGCTGGCGGCCCCGGATCGCGGGGGGGCGGGTCCCCCGCCCCCCGGCGATGGGGGTCCGCCAGCCGCCGGGGGGGCGTGGCGTGGCGGCGGCTGGCGGCCCCGGATCGCGGGGGGGCGGGTCCCCCGCCCCCCGGCGATGGGGGTCCGCCAGCCGCCGGGGGGGCGTGGCGTGGCGGCGGCTGGCGGCCCCGGATCGCGGGGGGGCGGGTCCCCCGCCCCCGGCGATGGGGGTCCGCCAGCCGCCGGGGGGGCGTGGCGTGGCGGCGGCTGGCGGCCCCGGATCGCGGGGGGGCGGGTCCCCCGCCCCCCGGCGATGGGGGTCCGCCAGCCGCCGGGGGGCGTGGCGTGGCGGCGGCTGGCGGCCCCGGATCGCGGGGGGGCGGGTCCCCCGCCCCCCGGCGATGGGGGTCCGCCAGCCGCCGGGGGGCGTGGCGTGGCGGCGGCTGGCGGCCCCGGATCGCGGGGGGGCGGGTCCCCCGCCCCCCGGCGATGGGGGTCCGCCAGCCGCCGGGGGGGCGTGGCGTGGCGGCGGCTGGCGGCCCCGGATCGCGGGGGGGCGGGTCCCCCGCCCCCCGGCGATGGGGGTCCGCCAGCCGCCGGGGGGGCGTGGCGTGGCGGCGGCTGGCGGCCCCGGATCGCGGGGGGGCGGGTCCCCCGCCCCCGGCGATGGGGGTCCGCCAGCCGCCGGGGGGCGTGGCGTGGCGGCGGCGGCGGCCCCGGATCGCGGGGGGGCGGGTCCCCCGCCCCCCGGCGATGGGGGTCCGCCAGCCGCCGGGGGGCGTGGCGTGGCGGCGGCTGGCGGCCCCGGATCGCGGGGGGCGGGTCCCCCGCCCCGGCGATGGGGGTCCGCCAGCCGCCGGGGGGGCGTGGCGTGGCGGCGGCTGGCGGCCCCGGATCGCGGGGGGGGGGGTCCCCCGCCCCCCGGCGATGGGGGTCCGCCAGCCGCCGGGGGGGCGTGGCGTGGCGGCGGCTGGCGGCCCCGGATCGCGGGGGGGCGGGTCCCCCGCCCCCGGCGATGGGGGTCCGCCAGCCGCCGGGGGGGCGTGGCGTGGCGGCGGCTGGCGGCCCCGGATCGCGGGGGGCGGGTCCCCGCCCCCCGGCGATGGGGGTCCGCCAGCCGCCGGGGGGGCGTGGCGTGGCGGCGGCTGGCGGCCCCGGATCGCGGGGGGGCGGGTCCCCCGCCCCCGGCGATGGGGTCCGCCAGCCGCCGGGGGGCGTGGCGTGGCGGCGGCTGGCGGCCCCGGATCGCGGGGGGGGGTCCCCCGCCCCCCGGCGATGGGGGTCCGCCAGCCGCCGGCGGGGGTGGCGTGGCGGCGGCTGGCGGCCCCGGATCGCGGGGGGGCGGGTCCCCCGCCCCCCGGCGATGGGGGTC
The DNA here is from genome assembly GCF_007565055.1 of Rhinopithecus roxellana. Classification (NCBI taxonomy): domain Eukaryota; kingdom Metazoa; phylum Chordata; class Mammalia; order Primates; family Cercopithecidae; genus Rhinopithecus; species Rhinopithecus roxellana. Next base: position 16,633 of record NW_022143792.1, read on the forward strand.
CGCCAGCCGCCGGGGGGCGTGGCGTGGCGGCGGCTGGCGGCCCCGGATCGCGGGGGGCGGGTCCCCCGCCCCCGGCGATGGGGCCCCAGCCGCGGCGGGGGTGGCGTGGCGTCGTTGGGCCCCGATGGTGTGTACACTGCCTGTGGTATTTCCGGTAATAATATAGTTATTACACACACAATGATCGATTTTCATATTCTCAACGGTACTAATAATAGGATACCATTTTAATTTTCATTATTTTAAGTACCTGATTATGCAATCTTACTATTAATTATTATATTCATGTTAATGAACAATATTATTAGTCCTAATACTAATCGGAATTTTCTTATCCGCATCACATCTTTTTATTGATTTAAGTAACATTCATGCCGGATATCATTCTTTGAAAATTATTTTTGAATTAATATTAATTAGCCTTCCAAATCTTATCATTTTAATCCACCATAAATTTTTACGAAGTTTATTGTGATCATTAATATCGATTAGTATTAATATTAATATATTTATTAATATTAATAATTAATTGATTGTTGATATCCACCAGGGGGAGGATGTTACTACTTAAAACATCACAAAAGATGTACACTCACCCAATGATATTGCTTCAAATTTCCGTCCAAGAAGGGAATAGAGACAGGCAATATTGCTGGGAGTAGACACACAGCTGGGATAATGTAATTGATCTGTAGGAGGAAGATTGCGATATGATTCCCATATAGACGTGGCGTGGCGGCGGCTGGCGGCCCCGGATCGCGGGGGGGCGGGTCCCCCGCCCCCCGGCGATGGGGGTCCGCCAGCCGCCGGGGGGCGTGGCGTGGCGGCGGCTGGCGGCCCCATCGCGGGGGGGCGGGTCCCCCGCCCCCCGGCGATGGGGGTCCGCCAGCCGCCGGGGGGGCGTGGCGTGGCGGCGGCTGGCGGCCCCGGATCGCGGGGGGGCGGGTCCCCCCCCCCGGCGATGGGGGTCCGCCAGCCGCCGGGGGGTGGCGTGGCGGCGGCTGGCGGCCCCGGATCGCGGGGGGGCGGGTCCCCGCCCCCCGGCGATGGGGGTCCGCCAGCCGCCGGGGGGGCGTGGCGTGGCGGCGGCTGGCGGCCCCGGATCGCGGGGGGGCGGGTCCCCCGCCCCCCGGCGATGGGGTCCGCCAGCCGCCGGGGGGGCGTGGCGTGGCGGCGGCTGGCGGCCCCGGATCGCGGGGGGGCGGGTCCCCCGCCCCCGGCGATGGGGGTCCGCCAGCCGCCGGGGGGGCGTGGCGTGGCGGCGGCTGGCGGCCCGGATCGCGGGGGGGCGGGTCCCCCGCCCCCCGCGATGGGGGTCCGCCAGCCGCCGGGGGGCGTGGCGTGGCGGCGGCTGGGCGGCCCCGGATCGCGGGGGGGGCGGGTCCCCCGCCCCCCGGCGATGGGGGTCCGCCAGCCGCCGGGGGCGTGGCGTGGCGGCGGCTGGCGGCCCCGGATCGCGGGGGGCGGGTCCCCCCCCCGGCGATGGGGGTCCGCCAGCCGCCGGGGGGGCGTGGCGTGGCGGCGGCTGGCGGCCCCGGATCGCGGGGGGGCGGGTCCCCCGCCCCCGTCGATGGGGGTCCGCCAGCCGCCGGCGGGGGGTGGCGTGGC
>NW_022143793.1:0-3570 GCF_007565055.1 Rhinopithecus roxellana
TGCAACTCCAGAGTTACACGTTTCTCTTCATTGATCAGTTTGTTAGCACAGTTTTCTGGAAATCTGCAATTAGATACTTCATAGCGCAATGAACATTACAGTGACAAAGGAAATACCACAGATGAAAACTAGAAAGAAGCTTTCTTAGAAACTTCTTGGTGATGTGTGAATTCATCTCACAGAGTTACACTTATGTTTCGTGGAGCAGTCCATTAACACTGTCTTTGGGGAAACTGAGAAGGGCTTCTTGGATCACATTGAGGCCTACGCTGATAAAGGAAATTTCATCCGTTCAAAACGTGAAAGAGCTTTCTGAGAAACTTCTTTCTGATCTGTGAGTTCTCTCACAGAGTTACAAACTCTGCTCAAGAAGCAGTTTGCTAACACTCTCTTCGTGGAATCTGCAAAGTGATATTTGGGAGTCTATTGGGGCCCATGTGATAAAGCAAATATCCTCACATAATAACTAAGAGAAGCTTTCTGAGAAACTGCATTGCCATGTGTGAATGCAACTCACAGAGTTACACGTTTCTCTTCATTGATCAGTTTGTTAGCACAGTTTTCTGGAAATCTGCAATTAGATACTTCATAGCGCAATGAACATTACAGTGACAAAGGAAATATCCACAGATGAAAACTAGAAAGAAGCTTTCTTAGAAACTTCTTGGTGATGTGTGAATTCATCTCACAGAGTTACACTTATGTTTCGTGGAGCAGTCCATTAACACTGTCTTTGGGGAAACTGAGAAGGGCTTCTTTGGATCACATTGAGGCCTACGCTGATAAAGGAAATTTCATCCGTTCAAAACGTGAAAGAAGCTTTCTGAGAAACTTCTTTCTGATCTGTGAGTTCTTCTCACAGAGTACAAACTCTGCCTCAAGAAGCAGTTTGCTAACACTCTCTTCGTGGAATCTGCAAAGTGATATTTGGGAGTCTATTGGGGCCCATGGTGATAAAGCAAATATCCTCACATAATAACTAAAGAGAAGCTTTCTGAGAAACTGCATTGCCATGTGTGAATGCAACTCCAGAGTTACACGTTTCTCTTCATTGATCAGTTTGTTAGCACAGTTTCTGGAATCTGCAATTAGATACTTCATAGCGCAATGAACATTACAGACAAAGGAAATAACCACAGATGAAAACTAGAAAGAAGCTTTCTTAGAAACTTCTTGGTGATGTGTGAATTCATCTCACAGAGTTACACTTATGTTTCGTGGAGCAGTCCATTAACACTGTCTTTGGGGAAACTGAGAAGGGCTTCTTTGGATCACATTGAGGCCTACGCTGATAAAGGAAATTTCATCCGTTCAAAACGTGAAAGAAGCTTTCTGAGAAACTTCTTTCTGATCTGTGAGTTCTTCTCACAGAGTTACAAACTCTGCCTCAAGAAGCAGTTTGCTAACACTCTCTTCGTGGAATCTGCAAAGTGATATTTGGGAGTCTATTGGGGCCCATGGTGATAAAGCAAATATCCTCACATAATAACTAAGAGAAGCTTTCTGAGAAACTGCATTGCCATGTGTGAATGCAACTCCAGAGTTACACGTCTCTTCATTGATCAGTTTGTTAGCACAGTTTTCTGGAAATCTGCAATTAGATACTTCATAGCGCAATGAACATTACAGTGACAAAGGAAATACCACAGATGAAAACTAGAAAGAAGCTTTCTTAGAAACTTCTTGGTGATGTGTGAATTCATCTCACAGAGTTACACTTATGTTTCGTGGAGCAGTCCATTAACACTGTCTTTGGGGAAACTGAGAAGGGCTTCTTGGATCACATTGAGGCCTACGCTGATAAAGGAAATTTCATCCGTTCAAAACGTGAAAGAAGCTTTCTGAGAAACTTCTTTCTGATCTGTGAGTTCTTCTCACAGAGTACAAACTCTGCCTCAAGAAGCAGTTTGCTAACACTCTCTTCGTGGAATCTGCAAAGTGATATTTGGGAGTCTATTGGGGCCCATGTGATAAAGCAAATATCCTCACATAATAACTAAAGAGAAGCTTTCTGAGAAACTGCATTGCCATGTGTGAATGCAACTCACAGAGTTACACGTTTCTCTTCATTGATCAGTTTGTTAGCACAGTTTTCTGGAAATCTGCAATTAGATACTTCATAGCGCAATGAATTACAGTGACAAAGGAAATACCACAGATGAAAACTAGAAAGAAGCTTTCTTAGAAACTTCTTGGTGATGTGTGAATTCATCTCACAGAGTTACACTTATGTTTCGTGGAGCAGTCCATTAACACTGTCTTTGGGGAAACTGAGAAGGGCTTCTTGGATCACATTGAGGCCTACGCTGATAAAGGAAATTTCATCCGTTCAAAACGTGAAAGAAGCTTTCTGAGAAACTTCTTTCTGATCTGTGAGTTCTCTCACAGAGTTACAAACTCTGCCTCAAGAAGCAGTTTGCTAACATCTCTTCGTGGAATCTGCAAAGTGATATTTGGGAGTCTATTGGGCCCATGTTGATAAAGCAAATATCCTCACATAATAACTAAAGAGAAGCTTTCTGAGAAACTGCATTGCCATGTGTGAATGCAACTCCAGAGTTACACGTTTCTCTTCATTGATCAGTTTGTTAGCACAGTTTTCTGGAAATCTGCAATTAGATACTTCATAGCGCAATGAACATTACAGTGACAAAGGAAATAACCACAGAAAACTAGAAAGAAGCTTTCTTAGAAACTTCTTGGTGATGTGTGAATTCATCTCACGAGTTACACTTATGTTTCGTGGAGCAGTCCATTAACACTGTCTTTGGGGAAACTGAGAAGGGCTTCTTTGGATCACATTGAGGCCTACGCTGATAAAGGAAATTTCATCCGTTCAAAACGTGAAAGAAGCTTTCTGAGAAACTTCTTTCTGATCTGTGAGTTCTTCTCACAGAGTTACAAACTCTGCCTCAAGAAGCAGTTTGCTAACACTCTCTTCGTGGAATCTGCAAAGTGATATTTGGGAGTCTATTGGGGCCCATGGTGATAAAGCAAATATCCTCACATAATAACTAAAGAGAAGCTTTCTGAGAAACTGCATTGCCATGTGTGAATGCAACTCCAAGTTACACGTTTCTCTTCATTGATCAGTTTGTTAGCACAGTTTTCTGGAAATCTGCAATTAGATACTTCATAGCAATGAACATTACAGTGACAAAGGAATATCCACAGATGAAAACTAGAAAGAAGCTTTCTTAGAAACTTCTTGGTGATGTGTGAATTCATCTCACAGAGTTACACTTATGTTTCGTGGAGCATCCATTAACACTGTCTTTGGGGAAACTGAGAAGGGCTTCTTTGGATCACATTGAGGCCTACGCTGATAAAGGAAATTTCATCCGTTCAAAACGTGAAAGAAGCTTTCTGAGAAACTTCTTTCTGATCTGTGAGTTCTTCTCACAGAGGTTAAACTCTGCCTCAAGAAGCAGTTTGCTAACACTCTCTTCGTGGAATCTGCAAAGTGATATTTGGGAGTCTATTGGGGCCCATGTGATAAAGCAAATATCCTCACATAATAACTAAAGAGAAGCTTTCTGAGAAACTGCATTGCCATGTGTGAATGCAACT
>NW_022143794.1:0-3682 GCF_007565055.1 Rhinopithecus roxellana
ATTTTAAACATGTTTGGAAGAATTTACCAGTGAAGACATCTGGTCCTGGGCTTTTGATGGTTGGCAGGTTTTTGAATGCTGTTTCAATCTCTTTATGTGTTATAGTCTGTTGAGATTTTCTGTATCTTCTTGTGTCAGTTCAGATAATTTGTGTGTTTCTAGAAAATTTTCCATTTTATTTAGTTTATCTAATTTGGGGGCATACAGATGTTTATATTATTCTCTTGTAATCTCTTGTGTTTCTGCAAGGTTGGCAGGAATGTTTCCACTTTCATTTCATTTCTGATTTTAATTATTTCTGCATTCTTTCCTTTTGTCTTTGTCAATGTAGTTAAAAATTTGTCAATTGTGGCCCAGGCGTGGGTGGCTCACCCCTGAATCCCAGCACTTTGGGAGGCCGAGGTGGGTGGATCACAAGGTCAGGAGATCGAGACCATCCTGGCTAACACTGTGAAACCCCGTTTCTACTAAAAATACAAAAAATTAACCTGGCGTGGTGGTGGGTGCCTGTAGTGGCAGCTACTCAAGAGGCTGAGGCAGGAGAATGGCATGAACTTGGGAGGCGGAGCTTGCAGTGAGCCGAGATCACGCCACTGCACTCCAGCCTGGGCAACAGAGTGAGACTCTGTCTCAGAAAAAAAAAAAAAAAGTTTGTCAGTTGTGTTGATCTTTTCATAAAGTCAGCTTCTGGTTTCCTTGATTCTCTCTATTGCTTTTCTCTTCCCTATTTTATTATCTCTAGTCTGATCTTTATGATTCCCGTCCTTCTGCCAGCGTTGGGTATGCTTTACTGTTTTTAGTTGTTCAAGGTGTAAAGTTAGTTTACTGATTTGAGATCTTTCTTCTTTTTTAATGTAGGTGTTTGTGCCATAAATTTCGCTCTGAGCACTGCTTTCACTTTCCCATAAGTTTTAGTATGCTGTGTTTTCATATTATTTGTCAGGTAAGAAAGAAAGAAAGAAAGAAAGAAAGAAAGAAAGAAAGAAAGAAAGAAAGAAAGAAAGAAAGAAAGAAAAGAAAAGAAAAGAAAAGAGAGAGAAGAAGAAGGAAGAAAGAAGAAAGAAAAAAGAAAGAAAGAGGAAAATGTCTTTCTTTCAATAAAGAAATATTTTTTAATGTAATGTGGTGAACAATGAAAAAGGAGGAGGAAAAAGGAGAAAGAAAGAAGAGGAAGCAGAAAAAGACAAAGAGGATGAAAGGGCTGTGCTAAGGGATTGTCTCTGCTTTAGAGAAGGAACTCAAGTGTACGATGAGGTAGTAATGTTGCAAAATGGACTTCTGGAGTAGATTTGCTTGCTTTCTTTTATAAGCATATAGTTTCTGTTTACAATGTCAAAGCTTTTTGAAGAATATGATACTACTTCTAGCTTGTAAATTCCTTGAAGGCACAGGCCGTGTCTTATAGATCTTTGTATCTCACATAGCATCTAGACAATTACTAGCCATGGTGGAGGTGCCCAATAAATATCTGTAGAAAGAATGACTACAGAAGTTGAAGCATATTAAATATTTTTAAAAGGAATACACAATGTAGCTTAATAAAATTTAAAATGCGTCTTTCCAAATATTATTTTAGGTGAATTGTGAATCCACATATTTCAGAGTAAATTTAATTTATATTTTGCCAACTCATTTTTAATTTATATATTAACTTTTTAATTTTTTTAATATTGCATTGAAAATTTTATGGCTCATTAGAACTGTTATTTTTTATGTTTCCCTAACTTTTTATTTTGAAAAATTTAACAGAATATAGCTTTCATCTACATTCATTTGTTGCTAATACTTGGCCACATTTATTTTATATAACTCTCAAAATAAAAATAAAAACGAATTATTTTAGAGCCACTTCAACAATGCAAATAATGTTGAAGTTTTTTTGTAGGAATCAGATAGGATATTTTGTCAAGTCTGATACATCAAACTTCTAACATTTCTAAGATTTTAAGATTTTTATAAAAGAGATTGACAGACTCTTTTAGTTAACAATTTTAAATCAACCTGAAAAAAGTGTAATTATAACAGTTCCTTTAAAATTCATATACAGCATAGATATATTTTTAATTGAAACAAGAATGTTTGTTATAATTTGATGAATAATAGACATATGTTAGTCTTTTATTTATTTTCAATTTTTGAAGATAAATATTTGATTTATAATGTGTCTTGGCCACAAAGCATTCCATGTTCTTTTTATTTTATCTATATTATAGAAGACAGTTAAATTATACATCTAGACTTGAGTATGACATTTCTACTCTGCATGTCAAGGTTGAATTCTAGGCTAGGTAATAAACATGTGAAACCACAGAAATATACCCTGGGAATAGCAAAACATTTGAGCTAGTTTCCTGCAATGCAGTTGTCTTGGCTCGCAATACATTTCTAGTTTTTCTTTCAGTAACAGAAGACTACAAATTTAGACATGTGCAATTTGTCTCCATGAATTTTGGTGCTCCAGTTTTTCTGTGCAAATTAAAATAACTGATCATTAAGTGTCATATCAGGTTTAAGGAATAAAAATATTTCTCTAGTTCTTCCACAGTTCACCAAGTATTTTCACTAACATTACCTCATTTTTAATTCAGAATATTCCTGTGAAGTCAGTGGTAGTGGGATCCTCAACTTATAGACAAGGAAACTAGATCACAGAGAGGTTTAAGTGATTTTCCCTATACATACTGCCACAAAGTAGAGGAGGATCTAGATCTACTTCCTAAGTCAGTGCTTTATCCACATCTTGTCATGCCTAATTACTAAATTATAAAGGGTTGAGCATAAATCTGATAACCTTTAGAATTGCTTAACTGATAAAATAGGCCTCATGTTCTGAGACAGCAGTAGAGTGGGCAAGGGAACACTTCCAATAAGCTAAAGATGTAGAGGGATCCAGAACAAATCAGAGAATAGATGATTTTCAGAAGGGCCAGATTCAGAAAGTGAACATTCTTCACATATGCTAAATGCTATACTTGAGGGAAAGGAAGCATATTTATTACTGCTTCCAGGCTAGAACTAAAACTAATGGGTGAAAATTCATAGTATAATGATCAATTTCAATAGATATGATGTGCTGGGTACTTAATTAGCACTTTACATGTGTTCTTTCATTTAACAATGAAAAAGAGTACAACCATTTTACAGATAAGGAAACTGAAGTTTCAGTGGTTCAGTAAATTGTCTAAGGTCATACAGATAATCAGTGGTGGTGCAGGGATTTGAATATGTGTCTGACTCCAGAGCCTGTGACCCCAACCTCCATGCTGTGCTTTTTATTCTTTAGGCCATACTGCCTATACATGGGAAATGGAGTTACCTGAAGGAATCATCCCAGAATGCTTTGAAGGTGAATGGAAGACTGTCTCAAGGGTGTTAACCTCCGGTGTTTGTCATGCAACCTAGCTCTGAACCAGGCATTTTTTATTTTTATCAACCAGATGGATGGTTGTATCTATTTTCTTTCTTGCACTTTAACTCATGGGTCCTTCTTTTTGCCATCTTGTCTTTCTTACTTCTATTAACTGTTTTCAGGGCCTTCTAATTCTTGCCCTTCCTATTTAATTGTTCCTTCCCATACCAATGCCAATGCTATGTTTCACAATGGCGCATAATATGCCATCCGAGGTTCGCCCCCCAAAAAAAAAATTTTTTTTATTTTCAGTTCCGGGTTTAATTTGAACAA
>NW_022143795.1:0-23762 GCF_007565055.1 Rhinopithecus roxellana
CTTTCTTTTCTTCTTTCTTTCTTCTCTTCTTCTTTTCTTTCTTTCTTTCTTTCTTTTTCTTTCTTTCCCTTTCCTTCCTTCTTTCTTTCTTCTTTCTCTCTCTCTCTTTCTTCTCTCTCTCTTCTCTCTTCTTTCTTTCTCTCTCTCTCTCTCTCTTTCTTTCTCTCTTCTCTCTTTCTTCTTCTCTCTCTCTCTCTCTCTCTTTCTTTCTTTCTTTCTTTCTTTCTTTCTTTCTTTCTTTTTGTTTTTTGAGACAGAATTAGACAGAATTTGCTCTTGTCACCCAGGCTGGAGTACAGTGGCACAATCTTGGCTCACTGCAACCTCCACTTCCCAGGTTCAAGCATTCTCCTGCCTTAGAGCCTCCTGATAGCGAGAATGCAGGCACAGGCCACCACACCCAGCACATTTTTGTATTTTAGTAGAGACAGGTTTCACCATGTTGGCCAGGCTGGTCTCGAACTCCTGACCTCAGGTGATTCACCTGCCTCGCCTCCCAAAGTGAGTACTGGGGTTACAGGTGTGAGCCACCATGAACGGCCTGGTTGTATTGTTTCTAACAGATGTTAAATAATATAAAAGGTTTAACATTAAAAAAAAATGTTTCTCCACATGTCTCATATCTCCAGTTATCTCCATACCACAGGAAGTGCACACAGAACTTTAGAAAGGACTGAGCTGCCGGAGCCTAAACCACCAGCACCACCAGCACCAACATGGCTCACGCCCTTTGCCAGGCACTGTGTGGGGCTGCAGCACCTGCTGCTGGCAGAGTCTGGGAGCAGCCCTAGCTCAGCTCCCCTTCTTGCCAGGCAGGGTCCCCAGTGTCCTACCCTCTTTGACTTGACATTTGGTGCATCCCAGCCTGGGTGGTATGCACACTAGCCATGGAGTTTCCTTAATTGTGAGGAGTGAAGAAAGGTGAGAAGGGAGCCCCTTACTCAGGCATACATGCTGGAGGCACCTGGGGTGTGAGGCGGAGACAAGGCTGAGGTCAGAGGAGGAGATGGGGCCTGCTGGCAGGGCTAGGCTGAGGGGGAGACTCTGAGGCATGGAGATGGTCAGGGTTGGGGCCAGGAGTCAGAGTAAGGCTGGGATAGGGAGAAGGGTGGACATGGGCAGGGAGAAGGGTGGACATGGGCCAAGACAAGGGGAGGTAGAGGGTGGGAAAACAGCCTGGCTAGGCTCTGGGACAGTAGCTGGAGCTAAGAGCCAGGTTGGGGTAGGGGCAAAGCAGATTTTTAAATGACTTTCCCAGGGGTGTGAGGCCCTTGGGCCTCAGAAGGAGACCCTGGAGCAGGGCTTGGCTGAGCTGCCACACAGAAAGTTTGTTCTCTACTCCAGGCCCCAGTGACTGAAATGTCCCATCTGGGTGTTCTGGGAGCACAGTGCCACCTCCTGCCTAGCCCCTCCATGGTGGGCCCCTTGTATCTTGGCTCCCTCAGACCCCAGGACACCCACAATTGTTTGTTCATCCCAGATCTTGTTCTTTGCTACCCTGAAGACAAGTCCACTTCTTTGTTTTTGTTTTTTTCTAAGATCGAAAATGTGTTTATTTTCCTATAATTCATAAAGCATTTTATAAAGCAGTAAGATCTTAAATTTGTGTACTTTCAAAATACACCAAAAAGCTGTCTTCACACACATTTTCTCACTGGTTCCCACAAAGATCCCTTGAAGTCAAAAGGAGCCACATTATCCCATTTGACAGAGGTGTGGCCTGAGGATCAAGGAGGGAGGTAAATGTGCCAAAGAGGGCCACAGACTACCAAGTGAGGATTGAAACTCTGCATCCTGACTTCTAACCCAGTAAGTTCCCATTAGCTGACATGAGATATAGTCCAAAGATGAAGCACAGGTGACATATTGGGACTGGATCTTCTTGGTCAAAGGGTCAAGCTGAGAATAAAACTCCAGGACTGGAATCTGGGCATCTGGGATGGTAGTTGGGGTCAAGGGTGGTGGCACTGATCAATTCCCATTACCTGGCTGCTCACCCACACCAGTGGTGGACTAATTCTTATAATGCTTGTGCCATGGGAATCCCTCGGGTACTAACCGAAGTTCCATCTGTGATGGCCAAGACAACACATTCATCACCTGTTACCAAAGTCCTGGGCCTCCCACACCTCTCTTTTTAAGGGTTTTACCACTTGTCACTCAAGGAACACAGAGAGAAGTACAGGATTAGCTGGTGAGGGGCAGTGGCAAAGTTCCTGCAGACTCTGGTCTCTGGTTCCTGACTTTCTCTAGGAAGTAATTCTTGAAATCAGTGTTTCTTTCTCTCCATGTGGCACTCCCATTTGGAGATGATCCCAAGGCAAGCCTACCCTGGGTCTCCCCACTTGTCATATGGGGGTTCACATGCTTAAGGCTCACAGCACTGAGCAACAAAGGGCTCTCAGCTCTGCTAAGTCCTAAAAGATGCCCCACAAAACACAGTTGTGCTGGGCAAGTGACCACAAGCCTATGCCTGGGAGAGCCCCCTCCTATCCAGGCAAAAGGCTTCTCAGTGGTTCCTCTGGGGGTGCTGAGCAGGGTCTGTGATTGGAGCATCAGGCTTTCAAGATTTACATCTTTATTAAAGACTGTGACAGTGGAGGCAGGGCAGAACACCCCTCAGTCACATCTGAAAACAGCGCACATGGTGGGGCTGGAAATCAGTGGGCCCAGTCTCCCTTCCTCCTTCCATCTGCATCAATCTATTTCCATCAGTGCTTCAGAACCAACGCCTGCTTTAACAGTCTGGCATCAGAATCTTATTTTAAATGCATCAAAGTTCACTGTTAGAGCCAGCACTCCAATTGTGGGAACAAGACCCTACGGAATTCCTCAGTGGGTCTTCAGGGCCCCCATGGGATGGAGCTGCAGCATGGGCACACACATTTCACCTATGTGAAAGCTGAGGTCATCAGCCATGGAGGCTAGAGATCTTGGAAAGCATCCCAGCAGCAGGGAGCCAATGAGAAGGGATGGAAGGGAGGGGGAGGAGGAAGGGTCCATTGTTCTACTAATCAGAGAGGACAACCCTGACCTGCCTCTGTTCTGCTGTTGACCTCTGATGTGACCACAACGCTGTGACTAACAGTTTGGAATGGGAGCTAGAATTCAAGGATGAGAAAGCTTCCTGTCCACTGCCTCAGAGGCCTGCTTTCCATTCCCAAAAATGCAGGACGGCACAGAGGGATGGCAGCTCTGAGACCATGGAGGCCAACCAGTCCACTTTACAGATGGGGACATTAGAGCTTGGGAAGGGGCCTGTTCCTAGGCCACACTCACTGCACAGTCAGAGATAGGGACGGGACTTTCTCTCCTGTTCCACACTGCTCCGTGGAGGAGCAGTCTATGAGAGCAGCAGTTCTCAAACGTGAGCATGCACCAGCATCACCAGGAGAACCTGTTAAAACACAGACTGCTGGGCCCCATCCTGAAGATTCTGATTCCAGAGGCCTGCAGTAGAGTCCACGGGTCTGCCTTTCTAAGAAGCTCCCAGGGGATGCTAATGCCGCAGGTCCTGGACTACATACTGACTAGTGCTGGGCACTCCTTGGGACGGCTGAGGGTGAGGGCAGTGCAGGAAGAGCCAAAGGCCATGCTGTGAGGGGTCTGGTGGCCTGAGGACCAAAGAGCAAAGCTGTGGCCAAGTAGAGGTGTCTGTGCAGCCAGGAGGAAGGAAGCAAGCGTTGGAAGGTCAGGCTTTGGAAGCAGGGACACGCATGGAACATCAGTTTCTGTCTTTGCTGATGAGGCCCCTCTGGGATGAAAGAAGGGAACAGAGTTGGCCTCTGGGCAGGTGGAGGGTGAGGGACCCTAACCTCATGAGGGCAGTTTGGTTTGGAAGGCACTTTGAGTTGCCATGGGCTGCTGGGGCTGTAGCCAGCATCACCTCAGACTGTTCTCTGTGGGAGCTGTCAGCAGGTGTCCTGGGGCAGGGACTGGGGTCAGGACTGAGCTGTAAGGACACCCAAGGTAGTGGCAGGTGGGATGGATGGCGCAAGACCAGGGCCACCTAGAGAGCCCAGAGGTCATGACTTCCTCACTCAGGACCTCCCTGGTTCTAGCTCCTGGAAGGAGGGAGCTAGGAGTCTGGTGCACACCTGGGGTGGTGGGTGCTCAGCTTTGGAACCTTCTCTGTAGGATTTTTAGAGAAGAGAAATTTGGTCCCAGAGAAAGGGAACTGATTCTGAACCAAATGACAACTGAGGGCTGGGTACCAGGACCTGGGAATGCTGTGATGGGTGGGGGCTCAGGCACCCCATCCCTCTCTGCCCACTAGAGACTCCAAGCTGGTCACCCCCTCCTCTCAGCTCTGCTGGGAGGCCCTCTCTGCCAAGCCATGGCCAGCAAGAGGGGTGGAGACTCCTTCTGCCCGTGCCAGCGCCGGACCCTCCAACAGGCCTTCAAAGTAGGTACCCAGAGCCTGCAGGTTGAAAGCAGGCTGGGCAGGGGGCAATGCGGTGGTCTGCAGGCTTAGGTAGCGGCTGTACTTCTTCAGACCCCCCCGGTCACGGCGGTGTGCGCTCAGCAGCTCCACGAAGCTCACATTGCGGAGGGCCAGGAGGCGGGCCTCGGCCCGGGGCAGCACAGCTGCCTGCACCAGGGGCTGCAGGGAGGCAAAGCACTGCAGGCTACTGAAGGGGTAGACATGCTGGGCCAGCTGGGGGCCCGGGGAGACCTCGAGGAGGCGGCACAGGTCACGCATGGCCAGCACAGCAGCCATGGCACTGCGCTCACTCATGTTTCTCGCCAGGTAGGTCTGGGCCAGGTTCTTGAGTTTGAAGCTGCTGGCCCCGGGCACACGCTCCCATGAGGGGCAGGGCAGCGAGGAAGCCTGAGATGGCCTCCTGGAATTCCCAGAGCCTGTTAATGTCCTCCAGGGCCCGGAAGAAGTTCGGGAGACCAGGCCCCCAAAGCTTGTAGCAGGCCAAGATAGGGCGGCGCATGGAGCTCAGAAAGCTGAGGAAGTGCTGCAGCCCCACCTCCAGGGACACGGCCTTGGAGTAGATGCTGAAGAAGGCTTCGGGCTGGATGACCACGCGGAACTTGCTTTCCCGGTTCACTGCAGCCAGCTGGCTAATCTTCTGGGCTGGGCAGGAGAGAAGGGCAGGGTGAGGACCCAGGGCACAGAGAGCTCTGGGGTGGGAGCAGGGTCCTCTAGGGCTGCTGACCCACCATCTAGAGACCTCACCTTGGGGCCTGCTGGCAGTAGCCACACATCAGCCCCCAAATGCAGCTCTGACCCTGGTTCTGATAGGATAGCAGTCAGAAGGGGAGGCTCGGCTGCCCTCCAAACACTTTGTTCACCAGCTGGGGATCCAGCTCTTCCCTTCTTCACTACCAGCCCCAGAGTTGGCCAAACTCCATGGATCCAGGTCCCTCCTGTCTTCTGTCAGCCTTAGCCACTGACACTAGAGATCTCAAGCTGTTTGAACTTAGCTCTCCATCCCATGCTCCTTCCTCCAATTCCCTCAAGGACCCCAGCCCAGTTACAGTCCTGGGACATAGACAGCACTCCACTCAGAGCAAGGCCCAGAGCCTCCCACTGAGGTCTGCAAATGACTTTCCTGTACCATGAAAACACTTGCTGTTTCTGTCTGGCTGGGCTAGCCCCAATGTTGAGTCCATGCCACAGGGTAGGTCCTGGGGCTCTAGCTCAAGGAGAGGCATTTGCAGAGCCAGGGTAAGCACTGGAGGAAGTCAAGGGGCTTCCAGAATAAGGTCCCTCTGTGACCTTGGATCTGTGGGCAGTCCTGTGCAGCCCCCTGTGGGACTGGCCCTCTACTCAGAAACGTGTAGCACAGCCAGAGGCCTTACTTGGATGACTGGGCCCATGGCAATGAGCTCGCGCATTGTGTTTCTGTCTAGGAGTGTGTTCCCCAGGCTCTCCGTCTAAGAGAAGAACTGGTCAGAGGTGCACTTGTGGAGGCATCTGCCTCCCTCGCACACTCAGGCACTGGACAAGGCGGACATCTTTATTTAAGCCAGCAAATGACACCCCCGGAGCCCAGGTGAGCCAGAGTGCTCTGCCCAGCCTGGCTGCAGTTGTTGGCCAGAGCTCAGCGCTCTCCCGTGCCTGACAGATGGCTCTGCCTGCACTTCTTTTGGGACTCACAGACTAAGTTAGAAAGGGGTGGGGGTAGCCCCAGGAGAACCCACTTTCATTGTCAATCTTGAGGTCAAAGAAAACCAGAGGTCTGTCTTCTGCTTGGGGGTCAGCAAGGTTCTCGTCCAGGACCCTGAGGGTGCTGGGGTCTTCCAGCTGGAGGTCACTGGACTCACTGCTGCTGTCATCCAGTTCTCGGGAGGACTGCAACACAGAAAAACCAAGTGTCAGGGGTTCAGAGCGCCAAGGCAAGCACTTGTGCAGAACACTAGCAAGCTGGTATAGCTGGGGGCATCTGCGTGCACATGAAGGGGGTGTACCACTAGGAAAGGGGACATGTATGCACAAGAGAAGGTATGTGTGCATGAATGGGTGTGAATTGGGTGTATCACATGTGAGGGTTACGTGTGTGAACCAGGGCATACACCTTCATGAGTAGGGGAGGGAAGGTGACACACACAGGTTGTGAACGTGCATGTGTGGGAATGAATCCAAGTGCTAAGCTTGTGTGTGCATGTACAGTTAAGTGTGAGCTGTGAACCCGTGTTGACACAAGCGTATGGAAGTGTGAGAGAAAATGCCAGTGGGTGTGTGCACGAGTGTGTTGTGATGCTTATGGAGGCTCAGGGAAGGAGCCATCTGCTATGGCAGGCAGGACCTGAGATGTCTGCTCCTAATTTCATATTTTTGAGCAGACTCAGAAGAAACACCAAAAACTTGGGACGGGAGAAAGAAGCCTCATTTTGAACCCCAGATGATTCTTTGGAAGGGGTCAGGAGCCTGCCTTTTCTTGTCCCCGAAGTCAGCCAAGGTGCCAGTGTCCTATACAAAGGCAAAGGGAAGGGCTGCTTGGCCTCCTGAAGGCCACATCTAGGTGGACACCCAGGTCCTTGGCAGTGAGAGAGCAGTGGAGGCCCTTGGCATCTGACCCAGCAGCTTAGAGAAACCTGAGTTTTGGGAGTCCTTCAGGTGAGGTGTTCTCTCCTGCCCCAAGGTCCTGGTGGGAACACTGTTTGAGAAGCCATAGGCTGGGCAGCCAGAGGATGAGGGAAGGGCTCCAGCTCTGAGATTTTCCCAAGGGACTGGGACTACAGAGGGAGGTGGTGCCTCTGATGGTAATACAGAGTTAATTGCTTATCATCTGCTCAGCTGCCAAGCCCAGATGTTTAGTCTTTGGTGACCAACTTGGAACCTTCCGTGAATACCACCTGTGGACGTTAGCCAGAGACCAGCAAGGAAGAGACGTGGCCAGGATCACAGGGCCAATTGGGAGCATGGCGGGGACAGAGTCCAGGGCAGGCCTTGGGTTTTTCCTCTTTATGGACTGCCTCTGGCTTCTCGATGAAGTTGGTGTCACCTGGTGCTAAAGCCTCAGTTAATTCTGGCCTCTGGCTAATGTCCCTGGCCTAGGAGACAGTGCATTTCCCCAGACCCTTCCAATGCCCAAATAAACATCTGTTTCCAGCCAAGCTTCAACTGAGAGAAAAAGCATTTCCGCCTACGAGTAACCTAAGATGTGGTGGGTTTTCCTAGGAGTGGCAGGGTTTCACTTGATTTGCATTTCACAGCCCTGCTCCAGGCTCGCCAGCTTTCTGCCAGTCATTGTCAGAAGCACTCACTATGAATCCATCCAGAGCTAGCTTTGCCTCTTCATATCCAGGGATCTAGTCAGAGACCAGCGCCTCGCATCTCCAGATCCTCATTCAGCCACGGTGTCAAAGGCTGATTTCACGCGTCTTGCTCCAGGTGAGCCCACACTGCTGTCTCACCTTCCTGACTCGGTTTCCTCCCTGTAAGGAGCCTTCTACAAGGTGTCTTCCTAGCTTGTAGCTGGGTGGCTAGAGGCTCCACCTTCTCCCGCTTAGGGAGAACCCAGTTGTTTCCTCTCTCCAGGATTCACTGGGCAGCAGCACTCTCCCACAAGCTGGCAGAGGGGCTGGGCTCCCCTCCTGGGTCCTCCCTGGTTCAGATCCCTGGTGCCAATAGCTGAGGCTGAGTCCATGCTGCCACCTACTGACATGGCACACAGGACTTCCTCTTTTTCATTCTTCTTCCTGCTCCAAACGCAACTGCAAATGCCCCTGTGTTCCTGAGTGCCTCCACAAAGCTCGGGGCAATGTCCTCGGCCTTAGAACCAGTCTTCTCGCCTTCAGATCTGCTCTTCCAAGAGCAGAGCTCCCTGGAGAGCCACAGTGCTGTCTCTTTAGGTGACCTCTCCCATCATTACAGCAGGGTCATTTATGGCAGCCACTAGAACCTCATTTTTAGAGCCTTCCATTGTCCTGGGGCCAGGGAAAGTCCCTTATCCTAAACTTACCAGAGCTGCCTTCTCTAAGAAACCTCTGCTTTCTCCCTTAATAAAAAGACACCCCATTCCACCGAGCTTGTTAATGGAGGACAGGCTGGATCTTTCAGCCCTGATTCACTTCCTCCAAAATTCCTCTTGCCGTTGGGAACTTCCATAAAGTATGGCCACCCATGGAGCTGGTCTCACTGGAACTCCAGCCAGCTGTGAACTCAGAATTCTCCCCTGCCCCACCTTAAACTCCAGCATCACGGCTGGGGAGTGCTGACGCATTTAAACAAGACTTTCCGAAAGACTCAGGTTTGCCAGCAGGGCCATCAGATATAGTGGCTGGCCTGGTGCAGGACATACTCCCCTCCCTGCTCACTAGGGGAGACTCTCCCGTTCTGCCCCCAGGCCCCACACCTTGGCCTTATTTCACAAATTAGGATAACTGGGTGTCGGGGGAGCATAGAGAGGGACAGTCACTAGAAAAGGCTTAGATTTACTTGGAAGAGAAAAGGAAGGGAGACAGAAGAAAGAGGATGGGAAATACAGTCTTGAGCCTGCGTGTGAGGACTGGGAAGGAAGGGGGAAAGCTTTGCTACCTAGTGAAAGATGCCAGGCGCCAAAGAAAAGGGGAAGAGGGACTGAAGAAGTGCTGCTGGGGTTATGAGCTGGATTCCCTTTAATGTTCTTTCAAAAGATGCAAGTAAATACTGGGATTTATTTATTTATCATACTTGGTTCATGGACATTGTTTCTTTGAATGCAAAACTGTGTTCAGGCTGAGCCTCGTGAGAGCCGGGATTTTTTCAGGATATACATGCAACTTGGATACACATGCAGTCTGGCCCATGAGCTACACCCATCTCACTCCCCTTCCTCATAGATCTCCCGGCCTGAGCAGGTCAACTGCATTCCAACTCAACACAACAGGTCTAACAGTTGTCCCAAGCATGCTCAGAGGAAGTGGCTGGATTGGCACTTTAATCACCTTCCAAAAGTCTAGGAGGTGCATCAGGGAAGATCCAGCCTCTCCCCTCCTCTGCTGTATCACACCCCGGTATGAAAATGTCACCTGCATTCAAGACTGCCACATCTATAAACAAACGATCAGCATTCCTCTACCAGACATGCAATGAATCCGATTCAGTGGTTCTTGACTTTGGCTAGGCATTCGTAGCTTTAAGAAAAATCGCTTGAGGCCTAGGCTGCAGCCAAGACTGATTCAATTAGAATCTCGGGGCGTGAGACATAGGAATCTGTAGTTGGGAAAACTCCCCAATGTACAGCCAGCTTGAGAACAATCGTCCTTATCACTGATTCATTCCAGGTTTGCTCATCAACCAAACACACACAAGCCGAACTCTGAGAGTCAGCATCCAGCCTCTGGAAGATACAGAGCATCTGACATTCATGCTCATCCAGAGCCCTCAAGCTCCTGAAGAACTTTCTGAGCACTTATGCATTAGCTACAGCTGGGATCAGTTTGGCAAGACACATGCACTGCTGTCTTTCTGCAGACACAAAACCCCAGCTCTTGCAAAGCCTCAAAGACCCCAGGAATACTGCACACGTTATCAGTGAACTGGACCATAAACTTGGCCAGCCTGTGGCCTCTGCTGCCCTTCTGTCTAGCTCCAGCCTCTTGGCCAGCACCTCCGTTTCATTTTCTCAGATGCACACTCACCAGTGCCACGGCCCCTCCCTGGATCAGCCATTCTCCACAGGCCTCCCTTCCTTCGCCATCACCACTGCCACTTCTGCCACAGGCTGCCCCCTCCCGTTGGTCCCCTTCTGTTGCTGCTGCCACCAAGGCACCGGAACCAGTAATCTGTCACAAGAGTGAGTGAGAACACCTATCTTTTCCACTTTGGATCCTAAAGCAGGGGCCCCAGGGCAGGCGCATTGCTGTCCCACTCTGACAGTTTTTAAGCAAAGTCCTCACCCCAGGTACTCCACAACCAGGCCTGGGGGACTCACCGCTCCACCCCATGACTATGCCCTGCTGCCTCTCGCTCCTCCTTGCACAAGCAGTCTCTCACTGAATCCCTAGGACACAGCTGAAGCTCAAGGGAGGGATCCCTTAATGCCCTGATACACTTGGAAAGTGTAATATCGTAGCAGACCAGTATTCTGCAACTTTCCTCACTGTAAGGCTGGATATGAGCAGCACAGCTGGGGAAGATGGGTTAGGAGGAGCCGGGGTCACTTGGGAATATCACCCCACCCCCTCCCTCTAAGCTGGGGAGTAGGAATTTGCAGTGGGGGTGCTGGGGGTACTCTAGGGCACCAGGGGTCTGGAAAGGGCACAGAAGTTGAGTAAGAAATGCATAGGGGGGGGACCTCATTTGTTGGGGTTTTAAAATATATATTTTCTAAAGTTTGGGACTCCTGTAACAATTTTTAAAACCTGTGTCTTAAAGCTACATACACAAAAGCAGCAGTCCTCTGACTATCTCCTCACATCTCCAGGCCTGCTCTCTAATGTGAGCTCCTAGGTATTTAATTCATCATCACCTGAAATGTGCTCTTACCCCCTCCCTTAATTCACTGGATAGCCCCTAATGACTCCTTGCTGATAGCTGAGCATTAGATACTCCCCGCCCCTAATATTGCTGGGGTCCCTCTACTTGACTGTCCATGACGTCTGGGGACATTGTTGGCATTCCAATCCTGTTCTCCACCTTTCCTTCCCAGGCTTTTGCCTCTACCCAGGGTCAGTGGTAGCTTTAATCTTACCAAGATTATGAGATGGAAATAAGTGCCCAGATTTCAGAGGAATTTAGGCCCTAGAAAGACAAGACTCAATAACTGGTTGGATGTAAGGAATAGTCAAAATGGGGGTGCCCTGGGTGGCTGGGGTCTTGGCTTGTGCAACGGGGCAGAGAGTGGGGTGAGCTACTGAGAGGGGAGGAGGAGGTGCTGAGTTTGAGGTACCAATGGGCATCCATGCAGAGCTGTTAGAAGGTCATTGGCCACACTGGTCTGGCAGGCAGGTGCGAGCATTGGGTATCAGCTACCCCTGGGTAACTGAAGTCAGGGGCATGGCTGAGAGCACCTGGGAGAATACACAGACCGAAAAGAGGAAAGGGCCCAGCAGCAAAGCTGGAGGAGCACCACACCCAAGACAAAACAGAGCCTGCAGAGGAGAGGGAGGAGTGCCCAGAGCTGCACCAGAGCAGGCAATCTTTCCAGGAAAGACTGGGCCCGGTGCCAGTCAAGAATAATAAGGACTAAACACGACACTGCAGCTAGAGGCATGGAGGCCACTCTGGTACTGGCGGGGAAGCGCAGGAGGTGGAGTGAAGAAGGGGCAAGGAGGGGGCTGAAGTGTAAACAAGGAAAGCAGAGGAAGGGGAGCCGACAGCTGAAGAGGGAAGTGGATGGAGTTTTCTGACATGAGAAAGACCTCATTCAGGGTGTTTCGTTCAGAAGGCAGTGGATGCATTAGAGACGCAAGACAGATGAGGAGGAGGAGTGAGGCTTCCAGGGGGTCAAGGTCTGGGGCCAGGACACAGGGTGAGTCCTGGAGGCAGGCAGATGTTCCTTCCACCCTAACGAGGACAGGGAAGGGACGTGATGGGGATCTGTAAATAGAGAGCAAGGTGTTAACTGTCCCTATGCCATTGGAGAGCTCCTGTCTTCTCCCTGGAGCAGAAGGTGCTACCACCAGCTGAGGGTGAGGCTGGGACAAGGGTCCAGTGAGGAAAGGCAGGTGGGGTCTGCCCTGCAGAACAAAAGGATATACTGGGCAGAGAACCAAGGAGCCCTTAGTAGTTACAACCACTCATAGTTTTCCCAGGCCTTTCTCCCGCAGATCTCGGCCTCCAGGTGGCAGCACAGAGGTGACAAGCACCTGAGTCCTTCCAGGATTTTCTGCTGGGCAGGCAGCTGCAATCCTGATGAACGATGGGACGAAATGGCAAGTGTGCGGGGCTGGAGGGAGGCAAAGGTAGGACCTAGAGCTCAAGGAACAGGAGGCTGCGGTCAGAGTCCGAGGGGGACACCTGAGGGACTGACAGTGCTCGGTGATGGCGAGGCGCAGGGCGCAGCCACGGGGCAGGCAGTTGTCGGGGGGAATGGAGTGACGACCCCTGAGACGCCAAGGAGTGGCGGGCAGGTTGGTGGATGTAGAATTCACTCAGGAGGAAGGCAGGACCTGAGCAGGGAGAAGAAATCTGGGAGGCGAATGCTCACGTCTGCCCTCAGTGAGGGTAGGCAGGTGAGTGTCTGAGATGAGCTGGGGAGCATAGGGCCCACCCTGAGAGGGACAGAGGATCCTCAGAGGCACAGAGGATCTTACCAGATGGCCAGGAGGGGGATGCAACAGTCCAGGAAGCACAGGGCCTTGACCCTACCTCCCACCTCTGATGCCCATAAGTGTGGGCAGAAGAGGGGACATGGTATCCCCACAGGAGAACCGAGTTCCACCGTAGGGAAGACAGAACCAGCCTGCAGTGAGGAGCTGGATCCATCAGAGAATGTGATGGTCATGGAATAAGGGTTCGCAAGGGTGATGGTTCAATAAGTGTTTATTGAGCAGCCAATCTGCCAGGTCTTGGGATAGCCAGTCCCTGTGCTCATGGGCTTAGATCCTGGCAGAGGCCCCGTGGAAAGGCTTGGGGTGGGGATCAGGGCATGGAAGGCTGTGCTATTTGCCAGGGACTCAGAACACAGGAGGGTGCAGGGGTGACAAAAGTTTCTTTCTTGGGCAGAGTCCTGGAATGGTGGCTTGAGTCTCAGCCATGCCTTAGCCTTCCCCTCTCAGCCAGAGAAGATCCATGTCTCCCTGCCCAGAGGTCCATGCGTAGCCATTCATTCACTGATTCATTCCTTTACCAAGAATTAATGAATGCGTACTCTGTGCAGGGCCTGAAAGCATGGGCTAGAGGAGGCAGCTCAGGGGCCGGGCAGGGGTGTTGGCTGCAAGGTTATAAGAGAAGGGTAGCACTCTCAGAGGCCTGCTTGACGGGCCCCTGGGACTGGGCTGATGGGGGGCCTTTCTGGGGGACAGGGTGGTGGGAATGTAATTGGAGAGGCTTCCAGAGGCACTTGGACTTGAGAAGCCTCCATGGAGCCTCTGACAGAATCCCCAGGGGAAACACCTGCTCCAAGAGTCTGGGCTCTGCCTCCCCCTGCCCCCACCATGGAAGAGTTATCAAGCTGAGAATTCATGCAGGAGAGGGGGAGGGAAAAAAAGTGGTTGAGCCACTGGGATAAATGGGAGGAGCCCCGGAGGGAGCGGCTGCGGGATCGCACAGTCCCTCGTATCCGGCAGGGTAGGCTGATGCCCCTTTGCAGCTGGGCAGGATGTTCCTGGGCATTAGCAAGATGGTTGAGGGGCCCTGTGGTGGCAGGAGTGCTGGCTTGGACCACATGGGGAGACCAAGCCCGAGTAGGGACCCGATGCAATCGAGGGTGCAAGCGGAGGGCGTGGCGAAGGCGGATGGCTCTCTGTGCTCTGTACAACAGGTAGCGGATCCCACGGTGGACGGCAGGGTGCTCCTGGTGATCAGGAGGCTGGCTGTGAGGCTCAGCATCGGGGACGGCAGCCTGCTCAGCGGGCTGGTGGGGAGGCCAAGCTGGGGGGTGGTGTGTGCCACGGGGCAGGCTGGAGGCTCCTTGTGCTCTCAGCAGAGACTGGGCTGGCGAGGAGTGGGCTGGCGAGGACTGTGGCTCGGCGGTCTCCATGGGCTCCGTGCACTTTCCAATACAGAACCTCAGACTGAGGGCTGGAAGAGACCTCAGGGGCCACCCAGTCCAACCTTTCACTCTATTCAGATCCCATTTTCCCCTGGACAGGTGATGGCCCAGCCTCTAGTAATAAACCTCTAGGGACAGAAGGGTCGCTACCCATGAGGCCACCTGTTTCATTGTGGAATGGATTTACAGTTCTTTCTTACATGGATGGAGTCAAACCTCACTTGTTTGGCCCCTGAACAGCTGCCCTGTAGCGTCACACCCCTTCACTGGCCCCCACTGGCTGCAATAAACCAAGGAATGGATTCTTGTCCAGCCCTCCTCACTGAGGACTTAGAGGACAGTAAATGCATAAGGAAGCTCCAGACAAAGGCCTTGGACATTCCAGAAAAGAGACAGGGCTCTGGACATATGCTATCAGCATTTCAGAAGAGTATATATGGCTACCGAAGGCTCCTGCCCTGGTGTAGTAGGAGGGCTAGGGTGGTCCAGGCATGCAGCTAACATTTGCAGACTGTCCTCAGCACAGCTTGGGACTCAATGCCTCATTGGAAAATTCCCCAGGCGCAAGGCAAGTCTGAGAGTTACCTGCTGTGGCTGTGCCCCCTGGGACCTGAAATGGGGGAAGGCAAGAGTCCTGGGCTGAACTTCTGGGCCACTCACCGAGTTTTCGGCATCTGAGTCTTCCGAGCTGCTGATCACCACAATGCGCTCCTCTGAAACGGGGAAGCGGAGATGCATTATGAACTGCCCAGGACACACGCTGGGAGGGGTGTGGGTGTGCACCTACTGGAATCCTCGCAGGCCAGTGGACTGGGGGCAACGGATGCCCTGCAGGAGGATGGGAATAGCCACTGTGTGTGCCAATGTGACTGTTTCACATTTGGATTTGTGTAATTCACAAATGGGTTTCCATAATTTCTTGCTGTGCCTTATCTATGAATATTCAATTATTTGCCCAGAATTCAGAATTTGCCCCCTGTACAGGAGGCCTGACAACCACTACCTGGTCTGGAACCTTCTGCAATCCTAAAGAAGCACACTGTTTGTCCCCATTCGCAGCTCCATGAGCTGGGATGTCTAGAGTTAAAATATGCTTCATTTAGTGAATCAAAACCCATCGATTACCAATAGCATTTGTGGGTAAGGAATGTCAGTGAGTGCTCAGTGTGTGACCAGGGCTGGGGCTCAGTCAGAATGAAGAACAAAGCTGTACTCTGGGTTAAGCAGATCCAAGAAGAACTCTCTTGTTCCAGATTTCTCTGGGTTGACCTCAACTCCTGCCCAACTGACTATCTGCCTGGCAGTGTTCATAGAAGGTAACTCTGACAAATGAGACACCTAGGTAGGTGGCCTTTGTAGAAACACTTGGGGAAATGATGGGTGTAGACTGAGAGAGCAGAGTTAAGGTCACGGGGAGTCCAGTTTCCTGTGATGGTATGCCCAAGTCCTCTCTGGGAGTATGCTAGGCATCAGCCAAAACTTCTTGTGGAGACCTGCCCTGTGCAAAGGCACAGTACTGGGCACTGTCAGATTAGTGTTTGGGAGAAAGGACGCATAGAACTGTGCATTTTAGCCTGTCAGGCTCCCCACACCTTAATCATGGCAAAACACATGGTAAACCATATACACTCTCACCCCCAGGCAAACTGTGAACTTTGCCTATCTTATTCAGTGGGAATAAGGGACTCCTGTTGGCTTTGTGCTTCTGGATCGGGCCAAAATACAGAAGAGGGGCCCCACCCAGACCCTGGCAGGCAGCACACAGGCCACTGCCCTACCCACCTCCCTACCTGCCTCCCCGGCGCCACTGGCCACGTGGTTGCTGTTGGGCAGGAAGACCTCACTTCCTATGACGGGGCTCCTGGGGTTAGGTGGCCCATCCAGGTGGGGTGGTGAGACTGCCTTGGAGGTGCTGGGCCTGGGCTGCTCCGGGGAGCTCCGAGCCAACCTTGCCTCCTTCCCCTCCTCAGACTCCATCTTGATGACCTTTCTGGGGCACTGGGTCTGGCTGCACTTCCTCTTCTGGGCTGTGGTTGTATTGGAGACATCCTGCACAGAGGGAGTCACAGAGCCAGGTCAGATGCCTCCAGGGGTTGGTGGGCAGAGCCTGCCCTGAGTGCCAGGGGCTTGTGACCACCCTTTTGCTTCTGCTGTCCCCTCTCCTCTGCTCTCAACCATGCAGATCACGTCTCTCTTCAGACAGGAAGTCTTCCCAAACTGGTACTGTCTGCTGTCCACCAGTCTCTGCTGGCCTCTGACAGCCCTGGTGCCCTGGGCGTCTCAGCACCCCTGCTGGGCTGGGAGTGGGCCATGCTTTTGGGGAGCTCCCTGACCATGCAGCCAAGAACAGGGGAGAGCACAGAGAAGGCGCTGAGCAAAATCTTTCCCACAAAGAGCTGATCTGATGAAGGCCTGGATTCCCACCCCAGTGCCAGCTCACTTTCCTGATGGAATCGAGGCCTTCAGGAGGGGAGGCCAGGGCTGGGGAGAACCTTACCTCTCCGTAGGAAGGGCCTTTGATGGAGAAGGCGTACACTGGCACAGGGTGTGCCCCGGGCACTGACTGTACCACAGCCATAGGCTGGGCTTCAGCCAGCCCCAAGGCCTGAGCCTGGGCCTTCACTCTCTCTGCCTCCTCGGGCTGCAAAGTTGGGAAAATCAAGTCAGAAATGACTAGGCAGTAGCCCCAGGGCCAGGTACCCCAGACCTGTGGTTGGCCCAATCCCTGGGGCCTCACCAAGTCACAGGTCCAGGTTCCCTGACTCACAGCTCCGAGCTCACTGGGGACAAGAAGTCCTCCAAACTCTCCATCACATCACTTCCTTTTTTAAAAAGTTTTTTTTTTTTTTTGTAGAGACAGGCTCTCACTATGTTGCCCAGGCTGGTCTTGAACTCCTGGACTTGAGCAATTCTCCTGTTTCGGCCTCCCAGAGTGCTGGGATGAGCTGGGATGAGCCACCACGCCTGTCATCACCTCCTTCTGACTCTGAGTTACTGGTGCCCAGGGACCACTTTGGTTCTTGTGTGTCCTAAGGGGGCTGGAAGATACCCCAGGAATCACAGTGCCCGACGCAGGACATGCTCAATAATTAGCCCAACTTATACACACACCTCCAGGGACAAGGTGCTCACTACTGGCGAAAGCAGCTCCTGTAACAATGAGAAAATCCTCCCATTGAGCTGAAACTGGCCTCCCTGGGGCCTTGCCTCTGCCCTCTCAACCTTAATTCTACCTGGGTCAGCTACTGCACGAGTTGGGTGAATTGCTTAAAACTCCTCAGGCCTCAGTCCCCCTCTATAAAATGGGAGTAGTAATAACATCTACCTTATATGGTAATGTGGATGAAATGTGTTAATACAAGTAAAATATAAAATACCTGGCACTTAGAAAATGTCGTTGATGATAAATATTGTTCTTATTACTACTCTGTGCCAGGCACAGTGCTAAGTACTTCATGTATCTATCTCAAAATTAAATAGAGGCAGTTTCTTAAAAGACTAAATGTAGAATTACCATATGACCTAGCAATTCTACCCCAGGTGTGCACCCAAAAGAAGGGAAAACAGATGGTTAAACAAAAGTTTGCACATGAAGGTTCAGAGCAGCACTATTCACAATAGCCAAAAGGTAAAACAAACTAAATGTGCATCAACTGATGAGTGAATAAACAAAATGTGGTACAGCCACGTGATGGAATTATTAAGCCATAAAAAGGAATGGAGGACTGAGATGTACAACATGGATGAGCCCTGAACGTATTACATTAAATGAAAGAAGCCAAGCTGGACGTGGTGGTGCACACCTGTAGTCCCAGCTACTTGGGAGGCTGAGGCACAAGAATCGCTTGAGACCGGAGGCAGACACTGCAGTGAGCCAAGATTGTGTCACTGCACTCCAGCCTGGGGCACAGAGTGAGACTCCGTCTCAAACAATAATAATAATAATTAATTAATTTTAAAAAAAAGAAGCCAGACGCAAAACACACATTGTATAATCCTATTTACATGCAATGCTCAGAATGGTTAAATCCATAGACACAGAAAGCAGATTGGTGGTTGCCAGGAAATGGGGGAGGGGGAAATGGGACTGCTTCATGGGTAAGCGGTTTCCTTTTGGGGGGATAAAAATATTCGGGGGCTAGATAGGTGGCAATGGCTGTGCAAGATTATGAAAGTACAGCAGGCTGAGGTGAGACAATCGCCTCAGTCTCCCACCTAGGCAACATAGCGAGACCTCATCTCTGAAAATTAAAAAGAAAAAAATTTAATCATTTGAGTTGGAGCTGCAAAGAAAAAAAAATTTAAAAATTTAAAAAATATTATGAATGTAATAAATACCACTAAATTGCACACTTCAAGAGTTAAAATGGTGAATTTTATATGAATTTTATTGCCATAAAAATTATAGAAAAAAAAAAGTAGGTACCATACTATGATTATTGCCAGTCTTCAGAGAAGGAAGCGGAGGCAGAGAGAGGTGAAGTGATTTCCCAAGGTCACATACCTCAGGACCCCTGGCCTGGCCTGAATCCAGTGTTTTTTTTTTTTTTTTTGTTTGTTTGTTTGTTTGTTTGTTTTGAGACAGTCTTGCTCTGTTTCCAGGATGGAGTGCAGTGGCGCGATCTTGGCTCACTGCAACCTCCGCTTTCTGGGTTCAAACGATTCTCCTGCCTCAGCCTCCCAAGTAGCTAGGATTACAGGCACACACCCCCACACCCAGCTAATTTTGTATTTTTAGTAGAGACGGGATTTCACCATGTTGGCCAGGCTGGTCTTGAACTCCTAACTTCAGGTGATCTGCCCACCTCGGCCTCCCAAAGTGCTGGGATTACAGGCATGAGCCACTGCACCCGGCCAAATCCAGTGTCTTGAAATGGAGGCCTCTTCCTGCCCCAGCGTGCTCTTCATTTTCTTTACTTGCTGAGTCTTTTACATCCTTCCCCACCATCTTTCTCTCTTATGTGAACTTTAAACGTCCACTGGACCAATTGTTGAAAATGAGTGAGTGGCAGGGATATGCCTTCCTCACGGGGACAAGCTCTGTCCCTCTCATGTGGGCCTTCTGAGAACCACCCAGGCAAGCTGGGGCTGGGCGAGGAGGCTCCCCACAGAGGCTGCTGGGTGTGTAAGATAAGGCAGGGATGGCCCCAGCACAGTGCTGGCTCCTGGGTGTGCCAGGTACCAGAACCCCACGGTGGGTCCTTCTCTTGGGCTCCACACCATTGGCCATGATGGATTGACCTCCTTCCCTCCTCCCTTCCTTCCTTCCTTTTTCTCCACATCTTTAAAAAGAAGGAGGAGGATCTCTGCAGATTAGAGAGTGTGAGTCTGTCTGGGGAAGGAGAGAGAACAGATGATCTCCCAGGATCTGTCTCTGCCAGGCCTCTAGGAAAGTCTAGTCACTCTTAAGGCCAGTGGTTTTCAAACTGCAGCTTGTGACTCATTAGTGGATCCAACCATGAAAGCAATTTAGTGGGTCATGACCAACATTATTATATCAAAATAATAGTATAGAATAGAAATATTATCAGAGTATATCCCATGTAACAATCATAATTTATTTTGTAAAACTTTTTTTTTTTTTTTTTTTTTTTGAGGCAGAGTCTCGCTCTTGTTGCCCACGCTGGAGTGTAGTGGCGTAATCTTGGCTCACTGCAACCTCCGCCTCCCAGGTTCAAATGATTCTCCTGCCTCAGCCTCCTGAGTAGCTGGGATTACAGGTGCCCACCACCAAGCCCAGCTAAGGTTTATATTTTTAGAAGAGACTAGGTTTCATCATGTTGGCCAGGCTGGTCTTGAACTCCTGACCTCAGGTGATCCACTTGCCTTTGCCTCCCAAAGTGCTGGGATTACAGGCGTGAGCCACTGCACCCAGCCTATTTTATAAAACTTCTCCTTTAGCTACAGTATGTGTGTGCATATGTATACACTATAAGTTAAGATGTAAAATATATACATTTTTAATAGAGGATAATGGTCAAAAAAGAGTTTAACCCACCTCATACACATTAGAATGACTATTATTTAAGAAAAAAAGAGAGAGAGACAATATAACAAATGTTGGTGAGGCTGCACTCTCTCCAGTCAAAACTTTTATACAGTGCTGGTGGAAATGTCAAATTGTGCAATAAAAAATGGAAAACAACATGGTGATTCCTCAAAAAAAATAAAAATAGAATTACCATATGATCCAGTGATTCCACTTCTGAGTAAACATGCAAAATAATTGAAAGCAAGGTCTCAAGGAGATATTTGTACACCGTGTTCACAGTAGTATATTCACAATAGCCAAAAAATGGAAAAAGCCAAGTGTCCATCAACAGACGAATGGATCAACAAAATGTGGCATATACACATTATGGGATATTATTATTCAGCTTTAACAAGAAAGGAAATTCTGACACATGCTACATGGATAAACCTTGAGAACACTGTGCTAAGTGAAATTGGCCAGTCACAAAAGGACAAATACTGTGTGATTCCACTTATAGGAGGTACCTAGAGTAGTGAAAATCATAGAGACAGAAAGTAGACAAGGGTCACCAGGGCTGAGGGGAGGCAGCATGGGGAGTGACTGTTTTACGGGGACAGAATTCCAGCTTGGGAAGATGAAAATCATTCTGGAACGGGTGGTGGCGATGGGTGCACAGCAGTGTGAATGTACTCAATGCTACAGAACTGTACACTCAGTATACACTGAACTGAACATTTTGAAATGGTTAAGATGAAGTATTTTACGTTATGTGCATTTTACCAAAATTAAACATTTTTTTTTTTCAAAAAGGAGTTTAAAAGGTCCTGCTCTACCATTCTGTGTCTGGCTCTGCAAACTGCTGGTATGTAAAAGACCCTCTTTCCAGACAAGTCACAAACTCCCCAAAGGCTGGGCTGGCCACCTCTCTGCCTCTGTCCCAACCCTGACCTCCTGACACACCTCCATCCACATTAAAAACAGGGAACGCACCAGAGGGCTCAGTAGAGAAAAACACATCATAATGACGGATTTATAATTTGTATAGCTTTAAATAATAAATTTATTTTTTTCCATTAAAGTGTTATAACATGATTACAAAAAGCCTATGAGAAACAGAGGAGGGAAAATATCCAAGCTGCTGCCGCCCCACCCAAACAATCCTAGTGAAGCCTGTTGAGTTTTCTCTTCATCTCTTCCAGGCATATAGTTGCAATGAAAGTAAACAAACCAGCAGTTTCAAGAGGGAGGAGCGCTGGAGCTAGATGCCCAACTCCCGCCTTCTAAGGCAGAAACATTGACCCAAGAGCTGCTTCTCTCCTGGCACAGCTGATGGAGCACTTTCCCTTAGGACAGCCGTCTGTGCCTGCCTCACCTGTCCTTGCACTCACACTGTGTTCCCCACTTTCTTCCCTCAGCTCCACTGCCATCCCCAGGCAAGGACTGAAGCCAGAGGCTTTGCAAAAAGAGCAACCCTCTAATAGTCCAAGTTCAAACTGCTTCCTAGCTGATACTGACAGACCACGTCTATTCTGATTTTATCAAGACAAAGACCCAAAATACCTAGACCTTCACACAAGACAGTGCAGGCTCTTTTGCTGTTCATTCACCAATGACTAGCACCTGGAAGACAGCTGAGTCTGTGGACCAAGGGCACTTCCCCATTATTATTTTGATTTTATTTGTTTGTTTTTTGAAACAGGCTCTCACTCTGTCACTCAGGCTACAATGCAGTGGTGTGATCACAGCTCACTGCAACCTCAAACTCCCAGGCTCAGGTGATCCTCTCACCTCAGTCTCCTGAGTACCTGGGATTATAGGCACATGCCACCACAACTGGCTGATTTTTACACTTTTTGTAGAAACAAGGTCTCACCACGTTGCCAAGGCTGGTCTCAAATTCCTGGGCTCAAGCAATCTGCCCGCCTTAGTGTCCCAAGGTTCTGGGTTTACAGGTGTGAGCCACCATACCCAGCCTTATTATTTTATATTACTTATTTACGAACATCATCCATTGTAGCATTGTTTGTAATAGCAAAACAACCTAAATATGCAGCCACAAGGAACTGGCTAAATAAAGCCTGCCATATCCATTTAATGGTCCATTATGCAGCTGCAAAAAGGTATCAGGAAGCTCTCTACCTATTGATAGGATAAGAATTCTGGTACGATGCCGTGTGTATATGGTATTATGCTACCTTTGTGAAGCACAGAATGCAAAAGGCAAATATCTATAATAATATTTGCTTGTAATTACATAAATTCTGGAAGGATATATAAGAAATTAAAAAAGAGGCAGGGCATGGTGGCTCATCCCTGTAATCCTAGCACTTTTGGGAGGCTGAGGTGGGTAGATCACTTGAGGCCAGAAATTTGAGACTATGCTGGCTAACATAGCAAAACTCCATCTCCCCTAAAAATGCAAAAAATTAGCTGGGTGTGGTAGTGCACACCTATAATCCCAGCTACTCAGGAGGCTGAGGCATGAGAATGGCTTGTACCCAGGAGGCAGAGGTTGCAGTGAGCCGAGATTGTGTCACTGCACTCCAGCCTGACAGTGACAGAGCAAGACTGTATCAAAATAAATTTTTAAAAGATAGTTATATGGGCATAAGAACTGGGGGCTGAAGTGGGAGTAAGACACTATTGATCACTTTCTATGTTTTTATTTCTAACTATGTGATTGTATTATGTGTATATATTTAAAAAGAAAAGTCCTCATTTTATTTTGAGGTTGTGTATATAGGAATGCAGTACCCAAGGCAGTTAAGAGTCAGCTTTTAGGCCGGGCGTGGTGGCTCACGCCTGTTATCCCAGCACTTTGGGAGACTGAGGCAGGCAGATCATGAGGTCAGGAGTTCAAGACCAGCCTGGCCAATATGATGAAATCCCATCTCTACTAAAAATACAAAAATTAGCCGGGTGTAGTGGTGCGCGCCTGTAGTCCCAGCTACTAGGGAGGCTGAGGCAGGAGAATGGCTTGAACCCCGGAAACAGAGGTTGTAGTGAGCCGCGATTGTGCCACCACACTCCAGCCTGAACAGAGCGAGACTTCATCCAAAAACAAACAAACAAAAACAGAGTCAGCTTTTAATCTTGCCCCTAACTTGCTGTGTGTAGCCTTAGGTAAGTCATCCTCTTTCTGGGCCTTAGCTTCATCCTCTGTTAATAAAAAAAGGGGGTTAGACTCCATGCTCTTGCCTGGCTCTAAAACTCTGAGACTCTTAAGTCCTGTCTCTTCCAGGAAGCCTCTCCTGATTGCCTCAACCTACAGCACTCTCTCTCTTCTATGGGTCATGCCATGGCAAAAGCTAGGCCCCTACCCACCACCAGAAGACCTGCTGTCCATGAAGGACTGGCCACTCCTGGGGCCAGACCCTTGATAGGCTAGGCGCACACAAACCTGAGTGACCAGGCTGGGGAAGAGACCAGACGCCAGGTCCAGGAAGAAACCGAGGATGCTTATTCTGGTGGAGAGGAGCCACACTTGTGAGTGCCAAAGGGGGCAAGTCAAAGGGACACCACTGCATTTCCACCCAGAGAAGCACTTCTAAGTCAGAGCAGTCCAGAGTTGGGAGCAGCTGCCTTTAGAATGAGTAAGCTTCCTGTCCCTGGAGATGTGTACATGAAAGCTGGACAGCCATGGCCTCCGGGATGCGCAGAGGGAATGCCAGCATTAGATGGGACATGGATAC